>NW_010123678.1:0-50000 GCF_000699245.1 Pterocles gutturalis
CTGTGATTCTGTGATTCTATGACTGTGCATGCCCTTTATGTTACGCCAAGCTGTTTATATTGCTTAATACAGTTGGACCAATACATATTGGTCCTACATACAGTTTGGAACTTTGATTTTGCAGGCCAGGTTTTCCCTCAATTAAATGTTACAGGCATCAAACTCAGGTGATGCAATTTAGGCAATTTCTTACAGTCCACAGAGGTGGGTTGCTCGCAGACAGCAGGGCCCCCCCTGAGTTGCTCACACCTTGTGCAGTGGGATGGGGCACAGACTCAGGGAGGCAAAAGTGAGAAAAAATAATGGGTGGAGATAAAGACAGTTTAATAGCTGAAGAAAAGATTAAAAAATAAGTGATGCAAAGGCAATCACTCACCACTTCCCACCAGCAGACTGATGCCAGCTAGTCTCCAAGCAATGGCTACTTGGAAAAACTCACCCCTGCTCCAGTTTTTATTGTCAAGCATGATGTTAGATGGTACATAATACCCCTTTGGTCCACTGGGGTCAGCTGTCCCAGCTGTGCCCCCTCTGAGACACTTGCTGAACCTCAGCCTGCTTTCTGGGTGTGGACAAAGTTAGAAAAAGAGAAAGCCTTGCTGCTGTGCAGGCACTGTTTAGCAAAAGCCAGCACTGGTCTGCCATCAACACGGTGTTAGTCACAAATCAAAAATACAGCACTGTAGGGGCTGCTATGAAGAAAATTAACTCTATCCCAGCCAGACCCAGTACATCCACACGAAATTCACAATAACCTAAAAATTATAAGCCAAGTTTGAGTTAAATGAGTAACTGTTCTTAGCAGTTACTGGAATGAGACATCTGGAAAACAATCTTCTTTTGAAGATGAGGATACATCTCTTATATTAGTACTGAAATATATAAAAAAATCTGATCTTAATAATTCTGTTCCTGAAGGCAGGTGAGTTCACGTAGAGAAGATTAGAACGGAACATTTTCAATAAACAGCCTTTAAGTGCCATATATTAATATATATGCCTGTTAAAAGTTTTTATACCAGGAAAAAAAATACAAATATATATTCATGGATATGTATGCAATTTATCTTTATTTATATGCACATATATATATGGGGAGGGAAAGAAAGAGAAAATATATATCTATACATCTCCCCCATGTAATTCTGCAGGACATGCACAGAGAGACTATGAGACTACGCATTACTGAACAGATATCTACAACTTCATGCAAACATTCATTTCACAAATTATGACAAACTTCACCAAAATTATTGACTTAATTAGAAATGACTGCCTATTAGTATTTTCCTCAGTTATCATTTACACTTTCCTATTTCAGAGTCACTTGCTTCTTCATTGAGATATATGCAGAAGTAACTACTATTTTGTCAAGCACGGGAGACGGCCAGGATGTTTCCACAAAGGTGCTTATAAGTGAGATGCATAAAGTCCTGCGTAATATTAACACTGAATAATGTCCAAAAGAAAACCAAAGTTAGATTTCAAGTGTTACCAGCTGTGTTAATTGTGTTACAACTAAAGGACTGACAAGAACTATACGCATGTATCATATCAGCTGGAAGCATTTTATTTTTCATCCACGAAGCCGAATAAACAGAGAGGAAGCTGAAAGTGATTATCACTGCTGAGCTGGCACGCATGTTACTAGATATTGACTAGTTAGCACTGCTGATTTTTGTTATGCAAAAATCTAAAGGGCTTTCAAAATAATGCTACTGCACTTTCATGCTGTCTTAAGTACTTCTTTGAAAGTGGAGTACAGGAAAAGATAAATAATTTTTGGTTTACTTTTGACTTTTATGTGTAAGGAAAGTGAAGATCGATTAATAGTTTTGAAGCCCCTGAGATACCCTTCAGAGAAGAGGAGAAGGAGGAGGAAATGAAATTTTTACAACCAGAACACAGAACCAGAAATAAGGATAATCAAGCACTGAAATTTAGTAAGATCCCTTGGATTGTACTATACACTAGTAAAGAAGTACTTCCACTGGAAGAAAGAAGACATTGTCCTTAGTTAATATTTTTTTTCTTTCAAGTTTTTGGTGGTAGAAGATCATAACTGTATCTGAATAGCAGTAAGATTCTTGTACAGTTTCAAAAGGAAGAGATATTTTGAGCTCTAATTTTGTCTGGCGCTTGATGAGGGAGAAAGACAGGTATGAATTTTCCTAATTAATTGTGGAGTTTCTCTTCAGTGGTAATTTTCTGGATCTATTTGTGGTGTTGACCCCAGCCAGCAGCTAAGCAACCACACAGCCACTTGCTCACCCCCTAACCCCACAAGGATGGGAGAGACAACGGGAAGAGCGAAAATGAGAGAACTCTTGGGTAGAGGTAAAGACAGTTTAATAAGTGAAGAGAATAAAACCAGTGATGCAAAGGCAATCATTCACCACCTCCCACCAGCAGACTGATGCCCAGCCAACCTCTGGGGAACAGTCATCTTGGAATACGAAAATCCCCAGTTTTTATTGCTGAGCATGATGTTATATGGTGTGGGATATCCCTTTGGCTGCCTCTTACCCACCCCCCACCTACTCTCTGGGGAAGAGGAAAAAACAGGAAGCCTTGAAACTGTGCAACATCAGCCTGTGAGCAACACAGTTTTAGCCACTATTCCAAACTACAGCACCATAGAGGCTGCTATGAGGAAACTTAACTCCATCCCCTCCAGACCCAGTACAATATTCAATGGCTGAGTCTCCTTCCTGTTACAGGAATGCTCTTCCAGGTCCTGCATAACCATGACAAGGAGCAGATTGCCCACAGATGTAAGGGGAGGACTTTCAGTATAGAAGTTTGACTAGTTTCTGAGATCTGAGTTTTCTGATTTTTATTGAGGTCATACTGAAGACACTAGTCAATACACCCTTCCTGGAAAAGACCAAGATCTAGAATACCTACTTAGTACTTCACATCAAACTACTTGTTGGACTACAGCTCGACAGAGAAGTTTCCTGAGTAAAAGTAGGACCTTGATCACTTTTCAACCAAAATGGCATTGTCCCCTCTACAAAGAGGGACTGACAACAGGTGCCAGCCTTGGGGATGAAATCCTGTTAATGGCTTTCACAGTCATCACACACAAGACTTTTGACCAGAGGTTCTGGCCTAAGCAAACTGTGGATGCATATATGCCTTCTTGCTTAGCACGAAAGTGACAGGCTCAAAACAGAATTAATATTTTCAGCAAAAGAGATGAAGAATCACTTGGAAAAACCTCTTATAAGGGAACTGCTGCAGGGGAAAATCAGTCAGCATGGATGAACTAGGCTGTTTACCACCCTGAATAACTTGACATGCATTTATTCACTGTGTCTAACTGAAAACCAACGTTCAAATGCATGTATACATTACCTGTAAATGGCAAATAAGTTAGTGTAAATGAGTTCACGGAAATCAGAGAATTACGCTGACTTACACCAGCTGAGGCTTTCATTGTATCTGTCTCTATCTGCACAAACATTCACACAAGAAATAGTCTTCTTTACTGTTTTCTGTTGTTCATATTTTATGTTTACATTCTACAAGTTAAATTAATGTATACTGTTTAGATTATGATCTATGTACACATATATATTCAATTTCTAATAATGGCTTAGTTAAAATCATGTAGTCTGCTTCATTGTTCTTTTTGTTGACTGTATTCCTTTTTAAAATTCATTAAGGCTCCACTAACGTTACAAATAGAATACCATAATCTTCCTTTGAACAAAAGTGAAAGTGGCAACTCTTTCACCTCCCATTGTGGCCCAGTGTCAAAAGGCAGAATATCTTCAAGGACCTCTGGAGTTCCACTATCTGCATTTGACCCGTGTTAAATATTCTCATTACAGTTCCTTCAAATGAATACAAAAGCTTTGTTTAATCTGAACACATGGGAAATGAAATACACTAGGCACAAGATGAAAGACCCACTACCACTGTGCTATTTGAATGCACTGTGTGCCATAAAAGATGCCTGGTTTAATATATCAAACTGTGGAACATTTAGAATAGCATTTAGTAGCAAAATAAATGTTATAAACCTGAGGAGACAAAAAAAAAAGGAAACAGAAACACGTATTTTCTTCCTATTGAATTTTTGATAGGAATAGGTACTCGCTTGTGGCAATGTTTTAAAAAATAATTTTGTTTTAAAAAAATATTTAGTTTTCTTCTGGCAATATTATCTGGCAATTATACTAATTAATCTATGCAAGATTTTACTGCGATGTAAATGTAGCAGGGTTCTAATCTATCATTTATACTTTTATAATAATAATTTACTTCTACTCCTTATATTTTAACTACTCCATTCAGGAAACTGGGAAAAGGAGGAGACCAATTAAATTAGCATTACCTATACTATGGTCTATAGGGCACAGAATTTACAATGATATTTGGAAATCTAACAATTGCATTAAACATAGATATTAACTAATACATATAATAAAATATATAAAAGACATGTACCTGAATATTTAGACTTACAAATGTCTGTTCAGGATGGTGAAAAAGTACAGATCCTCTCAGAGAAATCTGGTTTTTTTTTTTTAATATCCTTTTTAAGTTTATGGTAATTTTTCCCATAGATAAAGAGGATATTAAACCTCTGTCCAATCCTTTGCAGCAAGAAAAACCTTCAACTTCCACTACTTGAGCATAAGCTACTTCTGTTCTACTTAGGATAAAGTGTCAGAGAATGCATGAATTTTATGTGAATTCATGACAGTCTGTATACTTCAAATACTATGGGCATGTCTGAACAATGCAGCAGACTGCTGTGTTACAGATGCATGATGCTATTCTAAATGACTGCCATGAAAACATAATAATTACTCCAGAAAACCACTGCATGTAGCTAGACAGCTTCTATTTCAGGAATTAACTTGCTTATGACTTGGGACCTGTGCATTACGTGGTAGGCAAAGTGGAAAGACACAGGGTAGTATCGCTGGTATTTACCAGAGTGTTGAAGAATGATGCAGAAGCTCCCTAGAATGGGCCCTGTGCCCCTAGATGACTGCTTTTAGATATTTTTAAAAAATCCTGGTTCAGGCTCATCTACATGTTTTGACATCTAAACAGTTTGTAAATCTGGTCCAAAAGGTTTAAGTTTAGATACTAAAAGTTGGCATCAAGTTACCCGAGTGCTGAAATAAGCAAGAAACCCATTCATGATATATATCAGATAAAACATTGTGAATCTTTTTTCCATCACTTCTACATCACATGCTATTAAGACACAGATTGTCAACAACCTGACTGACATTCCTGACAGAATGAAAGTCAATTGTAGCACTCTGCTGGATTTGAAACAACCATGGGATCACAGCCACTCATACTGAACATTTACCATAAAAAAGAAAGCTCATGTCAGAAGAAGGTGGGCTGGAGAACTTTTAAAGTTTGTAGTACATTTGCTCAGGAATCTATTGGAGGGAGAGGACCAGATCACTAACATCCAAATGCAAGCTGTCTTATAAAAGTCAAAAGACACATATTTTTTCATGTCACAAGAGGTATTTCACCATGCAGATTTTTCATTACTGAGGATGGAAAATACAGTGGCAGCTGCCTAATAAAAAAACTCAGAGTGGAATTGATCTAGAATATCATCAATTGAAGAAAAAAATAGGATGCATAAAATGAATTACTGATGCAAAAGATACAAGCTAATAGTCTTAGAGCTATTAAGATATCTTGCAATTACATTAAATATTATCTTTCTGTGCAATCCTCTCTTCTATTCTTAACCAAATATATTGCTTTCAGTGTTTCATCCAGCTTTTCAAATCTCCCTTCACCAAAATTTTGGGTTCACTTACAAATACAGACAATCCTAAACTTCGTGTTGGTAACAAAACACTGTGTACTAAATGTACTGAAGTACTTCCCTATACATTTTTATTTTATAACAAAGAAATTAGAGATAACATTTCAGATAGTTCTGGAAAAGATGACTCAGAGTTTTGTATGTCATGAAATCAAAATAAGCACTGAAACTTGTTTTTATCATTCAGTCACGTTTACCAAGAATTGTATTTCAAAAGCACCAAATGGCCTCCAAGTTTTTCTGTAAGTTAATGTGCTCTTAACTCACAGAAAGAAATTAATTATTAGCACTTTGTAATGGAATATACATTTGAATAGCAACAGCCCAAACCAGTATCTATTACACAGTTCATCAAAATCGATAAAATTTTATTGCCCTAGCTATACCAAATCTTGCTAGGGATTAACAAGATGTAAAAAGAATAAAATGCAGCAGTTAAGCAACCTGGAATGCCTGAAATCTTGGGACAGCATAGCACATGTCTTCTTTGTATTGGTGAGGATAACAAAAGAAACCAAAAAGTGGGCATTCAGAGGTAGAAAAAACGTAGTCATAATTTTGCCTGTATCAATTAGTCTACTGGAGTCCACTTAAATAATCTAACAAAGTACTACAGAGAAGGTTCTGCATGGGAAGCCCATGGGGAGGGGAAAAAGAAGGTAGGGGGTGGACTCATCTCCCAAGTAAATACTGTGTGAGTACTGTCTAAACAGTACAACTCAACCTCTCCTGAATAAAGTGCATATACAAAGTAAATTAATAAAATCTTGCAGGCACAGTCACTGTTATATCATTATACAGTAATTATTTGGAATATTTCCATCTATCAATAATGCCATCTGTCCCACCCAATACAAATGGACTACAACCCATCTGGCTTATTTTTTTCTATTGATTACTCTGCTGAATGAGTTAGCAAAACCTCTTATAAAATCATCATATTACATGACACTGTCATTAAAAGACATGAAGTAAATAAAAACACAAGATGAGACTTAATTGGAAAACTGTCAGTTCTTCTTCCAGAAAGTTTTAGCAATGATATAAGCTTATTTTTTTTGTTTGTTTTGGTTTTTTGGGGGGGCTACTTTAAAAAAAAATATAAAAAAAAGCTCTAAATGCTAACTACTGGATTAGGTAGAAACAGTTCCACCACACAATTGTTACTATTTCTGACTAGGTATGTTAAAGAAGCTCCCTAAATGTATCTCCTCAGGAATGTCAGAATGTTCCAAAGTGCGCCTGGAATCACAAAGAAACTGTGGACGGAGTGTACTAGAAACGGGGTGAGCGGAAGCTGCCCAAGGGCGGCACTTGTATTTGTTAATTCCAGTTATTTTTTCTAGGTTTTGGCTTTGATTATTTGTTTGCATAATAGTCTTCACGCTATTTTTGCAGCCTCTGTTTTTTTGTTTAACTACTGCTTCCCTCAACTAGATTTTATTTTCTACAATTGCAGCCGGTTTTTTTTCTTTTGATTTTCACTGCTTCCCTTAACTATATCTTAATTTCTCCAACAACCACTACTTAACAACAATGTAGCCTTCTCCATCCACAGAACCTGAATGCCAACCTCGGCTTCCTTACTCTAGATTTCAGCTCAGTTTTAACAAAGGTAATCTCTCTTGCGTGCGTTCCAAATGTTGATCCAAAGATTTTTTCATTAGTCCAGTGACTAAGGTTTTTTTTTGTTTGTTTGGGGTTTTTTTTTTTTTTTGTTGTTTTTTTTTTTGAGTGAGACCTCACTGGGCTGCTTTGTTATCCTTCCCTCCCCGCTAGTTTTTCTTTCTCCATGGTGGAATCCTACTAAAACCTTCCATGCCTCCACCAGATTTCTGTTTGTCACCCTGAATGGCTTTTCCAATGACTCTGTGACTCAAACTGACATAGGAAGGAATAAGAGAGAGGGACAGGGGCTGGATTCCAGCTCTGGTGACCCAACCCTTGATGGCTGTGTGTAACTGGAGTTCAGGGAGGCAATGCTTGGGGTTATACTGCAGGGTCGACACTGCAGGGAGCAGTGATGGGAGCACTGATACTGAGCTGCCTTCTGCAGTGAGGGAAATCAGGATGACAGGAGTGGAAAGTAGTTGTGTAGGAGGCTAGGAACAATGCTGGAGCAAGGAAGGGGCCAGGGGCTGGGTGACTGAAACAAGTCAGAAGCTGCTAGGGGGTCCAGCCTGCTCACTGTTACTATTTTCTCTCTCTCTTACAATCCCCTCCCATCCTTGATGCTCACTAGAGCCACTCCTCTGGCTATCAGTGAAATCATTTCATTTTTCTGAAACATACTCTATTTATCTTTCTCTTCATAATTCAAGAAGTTTATAAAAGACAGTTGTCACTGTCAATAATATGACAAGAAGTCCTACAAAGTCCAGGAAAGTGTGTCTGACCCTGTGGCCTTATCTCAAATGAAGCTTTGATGAACTCCGTGCCCACATCCTGCTCTTAGAAGTAAACCTTTTGTGTCATATAAACACATCCAGAGAACAATTCTCCCACTTCTCTTTTTATTACGTTCTGTTAAGTCCAATTTGTTTGTCCTACACAATTGCTACAGTCCCTTCTGTGCTTTACAAACTAGTGACGTCAAATATGTAGAATAATTCAACTGAAGTTGCCAAATAGTACTATTTATGTAGAGGATATTTACCAGACATCACTAGAACTCTATTAATTTTTGGTGTTCTAAAAAACAATTTTGGCAGTTCTGTTGCATAAGATTTAAGTCACTGCATTAAATACAAATACCTCAATCTTAATATACCATCATTTTGCTATTAAATACAGAACATTCAACAAACAGAAATGTAGAGCCTAAAACCCATCTTTAAAACATAATTAGTTCTATGGTTTATAATGTCTGGTTTACAATAAACAAGTTCTGAGCTGCATTGTTTTGTCTGCATAAACAAACTCCTGCTTCCACGGATGATTTAAATTTCAATTGAGACACCATTTGTTCTGATTAGTAATCTGCAGGTTGCTAGTGACTCAAGCCTTTGGCCACTGCTTGAAATACAGTTCAAGAAAAAGAAAATACTTTCTGTTGAGCTGACTTAGTTTACTTGCAGAAAACAGACCATTATTTTATGTTATGGTATCTGATAGAACTGTCTGTAGTAGTGCTGGGATACCAAAAAATAAACAAAACAACACAAGTAAGGGATATGCTACTTAGACTCTTATAGTTGCCTTCAGAGTAAAGCTACCGTGTTCTGGCTTCCACACAGAAAGACTGTACCTTATAGCACTCCACAGACTGCTTCAAAGAAAATATTAAGAGGTGTAAAAACTACATTTTCTGTATGTACCGATTCTATGGAAAAAGCAAGAGAGAAGTACAACTGTTGTACAATCTATCAGTCATTTTACAAAATTCTTTCAAATTTCAGACTTCACTGTTTTCCTTGTTCTAAGAGTAAAGGAACAATTCTCTTAATACCATTCCAGCTAGTGCTTCTTCACCAATACAAAATCTCTATTTCCATTAACAGGACAATTGTATTTTCAGGGCACGACAATTCTTCCCTCCGGTTCCTTGTAAGAGTAGAGTTTGATACATCTTCTTCTCTGCTTTGCTGTGTACACAAACCCTTATTAATGAAAAAAGTATGCATAGCCTGAGGAAAAATTCAATTCCTCTGTCTGAACCTCGTATTGACAAAATGATAGGGAAACTGGAACATCTGGCTGCTAATAACATCTCATTCCCACTGACATTTTAATTTTTTCCAAAGCATCTTTAGACTGTGTTGTGGCACACGTTACTACATCTGCTAATATTTTTTTTGCTCTTTCTGATAGTCATTAATGCCTATAATCTGATAAGCACAGCATAAGATTGATGAGCATCCTCTAGGATTGCTTGATGCTCCTCTACGATTTTTTTTCTTAAACATGCCTGAAAACTGTTAGGCAGCTAACTCTTCATACAAGTATGTCTAAGCAGGGATACATTTTTTTAAGCTAGGGCTTGAACAATCAAAAAGTGACACAGGCCAAATACTAGCAATAGCCCAAAAGCAACCAATCTCATCAGTATTTTTCATGTAGTTAAGAAAGTACTGCTTAGTCATCTCAATAAGTGGAAGAAATAGAAGACTCGATAAAAAGTGGCTAGTATATATAATAACTATAGAAGACCTAAAAGATTCCATCTGGAAAAAGGAAAAATTTCAAAGAACGGGCAAACACCACCGATGTGCCCTCAAATCATATATATATTACAAATAAGAAAGCACACAGACCTCATGGTCATGGTACATGTTACTAACCAGTCACATAGAAAAACACTGAATTGAATTAAAAAATCTGAATTTAATTCAGATTCAACACACTTGGTCTTGGAGAAGTACTAAACACTATTTAAAAGGGTCATTTATTAATAAATCAAGGTGGAATGTGTAAACTTCTAAGTAAAGCCTACATCTTTACTCAGAGACAAGTGTCTAGTGCAGAGACTAAAAGTGAAGGCAAATAGAAGGAAAGTTTCAGGTGCATTTTTCCTCCTTCTATGGCAATATTAATGTATGCAATGCTTCCAAGCCGTGTATTTTCCTGAGAAACTATAATAATTAAGTTATATTAAATTATATAGCAATTATGTAGTTACTACTCTTTTTTACTTATTTATGGAGAAATTATGTTTTATTTACAAGATCTGTGACCATGACCTTTTTAATGCTTGCAGGATGTTCCATGGCTATTTAAGAAAAATGGTACATACATAATAGAAATTATGATGGTATTGTTATAAATTACTGTGCAAATTATTATGCTATTAGAGATAATCTAGGGTCAACCAATAGACAGGCACGCCCATATCTGGTCTTAGAAGTTCAGGTGAATAATAAGCAATAATGAGCAGTAAAATGCTAAACTCCATTGTCATGACAATATTGCTCGTAAAAAAGAGTGGGCAAAAAACTTCAACAGAACAACTTACAAAAAGTTAAGTAAAATGCCCAGTTCCTATTATGTAAAAATATACAGGCAGAGGTAACTCCAATAAAGTATTGTTCACATTTTTATTGGAGGAACTGACTGCTCTTAAAAGGGTTCTTTAACATATTGCTTTGGGGAATTAAGACAAAGTTAGTGATGAATACAACTTCCTATTAAGCAATTTTCTTTCTCAGTTGTGCACAGCCACTTATGAGCCAGAACATAACAGCTCAATCAAACCTTATTATATCAGCTACACTTCAACCCCTCTGAAATGTACTGAGAAAACTCTGATATTACTACAAAACTTAGTGGGGGAAAAAAAGACAACCCAGAAAGAAGAAAATGGATATCACAGGTACCTTTCTACATTCTCTTAATTTCTTCTGCCATATAGAGTGAGCAATAGGAATGTGCTTGCTGTCAGTTACATAGCAGCTGGCTGCAATGATGTGGTGGAGTGTGGTCTTCTGGCTCATAGCTTGAAGAACTCGCTCAACATGACGGAGGGAAACTACGGCCTCAGTCCATATGCCGCCGCTAACAAGCTGCATTGTACAAGGTACTAGAGCAATCTGTCCAGCACAGTAGAGAACATCTCCAACCTAGAAGAAAATAAAAATAAGTAAATAAGATTCTGGGAGTGTACAGAATGCAAGGGAAGCACTTTTCTCTTTTCGAGGTAGTTTCTTTCAACAGTACTGTTCTTTGCCATTACTTGTCATAAATGGAGCAAACATGTCAGTCTAAAGATATTTTTTTGATAGGGATTTTACTACAATATAGAAACACAGCACTGCAATAAACTTTAACTTAACAGTTAATACATGGATATGTGTCAGTTCAAAACAATCATATCTGATGTTACTGACTTTTACAGCCACTGGATCACACAGATGCCCCAACATGGTTAAATATGTTCTTACTTTCTTTTTTTGAGTGATGATGCACAGTATCTTTGGTTCAGTGTTGTTTTGGTTTTTTTTTAACTTCTAAGTCTTAAGTTAGGCTTTCTTTTATGTAGGTATATATAAGAAAGTATAAGCATACATTTGTAATGTTTTTAGCAAACTAATTAAAAAATACTATAAAAATAATACTGCTGAACAGCTAAAAGACTGTACGAAAAAACGTCATGATAATCCCCTAGAAGGTAAAAGGAAATTGCAGACTGAAAACAACACACAGAAGAATGTCACTTGACCAAAGACATGGGTTCACCTTTTGAAAATAGGCTTAATGGGCGGCCAGATACATCAATACATACAGATACCATTAATACATGTTTTAAAGTGAGCTGCAATGCAGTTATTTTGGGTTGATTTTCCAAAGTCTTCCTGACAACACTCTCAAGACCTACTTTTTTAACAGCAGCCAGCAAAAGAAACATTTATTCTTACTATTCAGACACCTCAAAGATTTATTATCAAATCTTAACGTAAACATCAGAACTTTTCATCCTCTTATGCTGCACTTCTCAAGAAAGTCTGTAGATTCCCTGATCAGTGAAGAAGTAAATTTTATTCAATATCAAAAGAAAACTAAGCATAGAAGTGGGAAGTAAGGTGGGCATAGGCAGCTTTGATGTCAGCACAAGAAGCATTTTGCTAGAAGTAGAGAGGGAAAAGGGAATCTTTAGGAAGAATTTTGCAGAACTTACTGATAAACTGTAAAAATTCCTCAGAATTAAGAATAATTAAAAAAAAAAATCTGTGTCCTAGAAGACATGGCAATCAAACCATGTGACAGACCCATATGAAACTCCAAATCTGTCCTCATAACTGTCTGTGTCTCACAAAACACTCACACATGTAACTATTGGAAGAGTATCTTACACAATTTGGCATACAAGTTCTATGATTAGCAGCTGAAGAGGGGGAGGAGGCAGAGAGGAAACATATCAACTGACACCCATCAACTATTTAAATTGTTTAAAATATCTGAAATATTGTTTTCATAATGCTATATATAATCTTGAATTTGGGAAAAAATATGCAAGTAATATTTTGGTTTATAGGAACAAATATTCTTTTTTTTCTTTTTCTTTTTTTTTTTTTTTGACAGTGCTATTTTAAAATATGTGCCATTGAACAAGGGAGTCCAGCCAGCTACCAAGTGGCACACTGACAAGATGAGAATCAAATTCAGGAAGATATGATTCAGAGGGGCACAGGTCTGTTTTTAAAGCAAGCCATTCATTTTTACCTCTGTAAAGTGAAATCCACGCATTAGTCAAAAACTCAAATACAGGTAGTTTATACTTCTACAGGAAAAAAAAAAAAAAATCATACTGGCAGTATTTCTTCCTTTTTTTCCTGCTGGGCTGCTGGCTTTCCATGCATCACCCATGTTAATTATTAGGTAGACAGAAGAGCTGTTCAACCAGTTCACTTCCCCTATTCTTGAACAGATTGTTTGAGACATAATATGAATACTAATTAATGATAAAATATCTGTCAGTGTTGTGAAATACGGACCAAGATAGCACTTTCTTAAAGTATCCTGGATAGTTCTGATACAATTAGCCCCACTGGTCATAAGCAAGGTCAAAAAAAATCTCTGAAGGATTTGAGCAAAATTGGCACCACTTTTGGCTCAGATTCAGTGGTAATTTTGCAGAGGTCTTTAAAAAAAACCTAAAAATCCCTTTGTTCCCAACATACTTGTTTGTATCTTAAGATGTAATTAATAGAAAAACTGTTCCTAACATGCCACTATGTTATGGAAGGGTGGATGCAAAGGGTAAAGAGGGGAGAAGAGTCAAAACATTGTCACAGGTTTGCAGCAGCTGTATTTCAGGGGGACATAATTTAGGATAAGGGAAGGAGGAGGCACATTCCTCTTCTTCCCAGTGACTTGGTCATGAAAAGCAAGCGTAAACAAACAATCAGCAGGGGCAAAGCAGCAAACCAGTACAAGCACTGTTTTAGCAGATTCCAAGTGGTTGCCTCTAGAATGTTTGAATCACTATACAGAAAATTGCTACCAGAGTAAAAAGCATTTTAAATGGGGAAAACTTCATAATATCTTGTTCACAGTACTGAAATCTTACAATGGGAGATGTATGGTGTCAGTCCTTGTGTTGTGAAGTGTTCTGCAAAACCCTGCAAGAACCTTGCAACAATTTATCTTTTTGGAGCCTCCACAAGGATAGCAGAAGATCTTTTAGGCTATAGATTCACAGTGTATCAAGTCTAGAGGACTCGCATATCCAGTAATCTCGGCATAAAAACAAAACTACAATATAATTGATATGTATTTATACACTAGATGTCTCAGCTTACACAGATGATTTAATTTTCACTGCAGCCCATACACGTATTTCCAGTTCTAAAATTCCACTAGAGATTTGACAAACCAAAAATAAAAAAAATTGCATTGCTGGGATGCTCTCTTGTACCAATTTATTTCCAATACAGCTCCACAGCAGTAAGCAGTTCAAAAATGGGGCCTCCTGTGATTCCACATTTTTTCCCTTTTTATTTTTATTTGTATCACTGCAAGTTAAACAAAAAGTGAGTCTTAATAAGCCAATATGATAGTTTAGCAGCTGATTTGCTCACTTAGCACAACCGCAAATAATTAACAATAAATAAATAATCAGCACCTCAGAGTACGCAATCCATGCTCTAACAGAAAGGAATGCTATAAAAGCTCTTATTCGAGAATTTCTACTTTTCATAGTGTAGCTCTGCTGCAGGAATCAGGTATAATATAGAGCTAGATCACAGCTAACACAGAGAGAAGGCAGTATAGTTCCAAATTATTACTTTATTTCACCATTTTTTTTTAAGCTGCACTCACTTTTTAGGAAGGCAGAAGGAAAGCATCTATGTACCACAGAAAGGAAATGTCAGAAGAACACTTGGTGCCACTTTGAACTGTTCTATCCCATGAAAGAGTTTTTAACAGTATTATAAGTTACTGAAAGGACACAACTTATCTCCCACAAAATATAATTCGGAGAAGAAACAATGAGAAAACCAGACTTAATTGGACATAAGGACTAACTTAAGCTGCTAATTAGCAAGAGAAAGCTATAATGATTGCTACTTTGAAAGAAACAGAAGTAATAAGATACCTATAGATATGTACCAATTTTTTTTTTTTTTTTAATTAAAGTCCAACAGCAACTACGGAAATTTTATGGAGTCAATATGCAATCAGCCAAATCTTTGTTACAAATGCAGTTTGGTGTCTGAGTGACTGCTGCCCTTTAACAGGTCAGGGTGCACAAAAGATCCAGTGACCCCCTGACCTAACAGTGAAATAACCCACCATTATGTTCAGTCAATGTAAATAAGCATAACTGACAACGCGCTAATAGGCTGCCTCTGGTCAGCCCTGTGTACCTCTGACCTTAATGAAGACCTAAATCAATTAATACTCCAGGCAATAAAGACCTCTGGCTGATTAAGTTAGATAGAAATCATCTTTTCTAACGGGATTAAAGCTGTAAGGTGGTGAACTTTTTATTTAATATATGATAATCCTTTCTTCCTAGGGCCCTCTTATTTTAGCTAATGACGGTAAAATTGCTTTTGCAATGTGAAATCTTTTATTCAACTACCTAGTGTGAATAAAGTTTTAAAGGTACCGTTTAGGCAACAGTAATTGAAAAGCTTTGAGTTCACACCATGAACACAAATTGTATCTAACTTGTGGTTCTAATACACCACAACCTGCGATATCACTCACATTTTTCTTGAACTGTTACAAATCTGTAGTCTGAAAATTCCATAAATAAATTGATTACACATAGTTTGACACAGGTGTTCTTTTGAGAAAATGTGTACAGTTATCAGCAGCTAAAAGATGAAGAATATATTCCTAAATGAAAAATTTAAAAAAGTTATTATCATCCTTGACTAAAAAAATTGACACTTTTAAGAATCCACGTATAACTTAGTAAAATGCTTGCATACAATACTGAAAATGCCAGAACTTCTCTTCAAATAAAATAATATTTTTTCCTAGTTGGGTCATAAAAGTACAATTAATCAATAGTATGTTATTGCTATTTTATTGAAATAGCTGCAACAGTTCCAAATTTTCAGAGATTTGTAACTCAGTTTTCAAATGCAGTTTGTTAAACATCATTTTGGGATGGAGCTTCATAGATTCAAAATTTAATTGATCACCTAAGCTACAAGACTATAAAACACTCATCTTTTGCATTGTTCTTCGCTACTAAAGTTTATTTTATCTAAGTGTGATTTAAATTTCTCTCTTTGAACTTATATATTTGTGGGTTGAAAATTCACAGTACATTCTTTTATCAAGAACTGAAATAATAATACTGCAATTTCATGGATGCTAAACCAGGCTGTATATTTTTTTATCTGCATTTTAGCAAAATTAAGATAACGTTGTCCTGCAGTCATACTTGACACCGAGCACAGTGTCATAATGCTATCAACACACCTAAACTTTTGTATATTTCTAACTGGAAATTATACCAAAGAGAAGAATCACATCATGCAGTATGCGTACACCGAGCAGCACAAAACCGGGCAGTTCCTTAAAAAGGCTACTAACTCAACAATGCATCTGAAAAGACACAATATTAATTGTCATGAATACTATCAAGTCCAAAAAACTACATCCGAATACCTCCTATTCATACTCTATGCTGCCCAACTGTAAACATGTCTGCAATCCTCAGAAAATTAAATAATTAATTGAGTTTTTAGACTGTACTGGATTTACATCAGGCAACCTCATAACAATACATTCTTCCTGAAGGTCTGTAGTACCCTGAAGTAAAACTTAAGAGGGACAATCAGGTCAGAAAGCTTAAGAGATGGTAAGATCAAGTTTCATCTTGAAAACCATTTTTAAAAAACTGTTCTGCCTTACCACAGAAAATTGTAATATTTGCATACATATTTTTGGCAATGTGCTGGTTATATTTAAATCTTGATCAATGCCAAATCGATTTTATTCTGCTGTACAACTGATGGAAATAAAAACCACATATTTCTGATGTACAGAAGACAAAGATTCAAGCAACTGAATTTGCACCAAAAAAACCCAAACCCAACAGCCCAAAAGCTGTCATTCACATTCCAAGGAAGTATGAGAAACAAAACAAAAATAAACCTAGCTCTTAATGTCAGCAACTGTAGCTATAAACATTTAGGAAAGGTTTCAATAAAATGTCTGAAAAAGGCTTGCCATCTAACACATCCACATGGACATGACAGCTAGTCTGAAGCCTTCTGCAGGACTCTTGTTTTGGTCCACTCGGAATCTCCAAAACACAGAGAGGAAATGAAGAAAATGGTGATAAAATATTCTCTACTTACTATGCATATTTCAGCCCATGTCCTGTACTGGCACACAGGGTACATATTGTTCCTTTACGGAAAACTACATTAGACAGTTCAAAGAATTAATTGCTATAGAGGATAAACTGTTCTGCACATCCTTTAGGACATTTTTTCCTAAATAGAAAAAGAGCAGCCTCCCTACTTGAAAATGAGCAAACTAACAAGAGTATTAATCTTTGATGCATTTCTTCCTTGGGACAGTGGAATTCTAGTCTTCATGACTATCAATCTGACACCTTTTACAAAGCCCACCATTTCTTCTCAAGCTTTTGAAAAAAAATCGCAAGTTCTCCCACAACCACATTAGCAAAATCTGCAAACTGCAAAAAAACTGCAGAACGCTCAGCTTTACGAACATACCTTATCTAAAAGATGGAGTAAAAGCTCCAAACTGATTAGCATTTACTTATTTCTTATTCATATCACTTCAAATACAAATGCCAAACAAACAAATTAAAAAAAAAAAGAACTAAAATTAGTCTATTCCACAACAATTGGGGTTGGGATGGGGAATGAGAGACTTAATCAAATCACAGAATCATAGAATCAAAATTTATGAAGAAAAGTAAAGGCATATTCAGGGTCCAGAAAAACAAGGTGGAAAAGATTAGTGTCTAAAAGTGTAAAGCAGTGCAAATGACCCAATATGAATATGGAGGAATGTGACTATTGAGGAATGGGTACTGCATTTTTAGAAAATGTGTATTACGTCCACCACAGTTGATTGTATTTTTTAATTAATCGTATATGCATAGATAAGGGAGGATAATGGCTGTAATTCATCTGGATTCTTAAAAAATCTGATATAGCATACTTGGAAATTATTTTTAACTCTCCTAATCATAAATGCTGTTAACTAGCTGATAGTCCGTAAGGAGAGAGTAATGAAAATACCAATGTACTGAAGTGGGGTGCCGTAGGGATTGGCATTAGGCCTGATTTTGTTTAACATCTTCATTAAATCAATGGAAGAAGGGATTAACAACATGGTAATGAAACCCACAGAGGATACTGCATTAAAATGTGCACCAGTAGAAATAATAAAAATGAACACAGGTTTGAAATAAAGGCAGGAAATAAGAAAATGAGACTTAACGTAGGAGAAATGAAAACTCATGCCAGAATATATGGTAAAAATATTTTGGAATACAGATATTCGTAAGAAGGAGAAAACTTGACTACAGAAGTGCTGAACAGTGTATATTAAATCATAACTGTTCTTTACTAGAAGGAAGTTCTAGTAAAGGACAAGAGAACATACAGTTTCTGTTCTCATGAAACAGGACTAATTCATCATATACATAAGTAACACCTGCCCTTGGCTAACGAGAGAGGGAAATTTTCTAAAATTTCAGTAACTGGTGCCACACCCTTTAGGAAAGGTACAATTTCCATACTTCAAAATGAATGCTATAAAAGATCAGGTGATAGCAAAGTTTTGGAGTTGATGAAGTAATTTTTTTCCAGAAGTTTTTACATTTCATCATTAACACTGATTTTCAGTTTACAGGCTAGTGTAGCTGCATTCAGAGTATGAAAAACATGTGCCAAGGTAAAGATATAAAAATTCAAAAAGTACTTTTTTTCTCCTCTGTTAAATGGAAAATATCTAATCCTTACGTGAGATGACATATGCATTCACTTGGGATTCCTATACAGTTCATTTGTGTTTTTGCTATTTATGGCTATTATCCTAAATTTATTCTGATAAGGATAGCTTTATAACATATTAGCATTCTTTGTCAGTTCTGTATTAAAAAGAAAAAAAATATATATATATATATAGCCAGCATGTTCACATGACATTCCTCCCTCCTTGATTTCTGTTTTTTCCTATCTGTGCCTACAGTTCTAGAGGACTGGAGAGCACATATAACAAGAGAGAGAGGTTATAAGGTAATTGTATCCACACACAATATCTAAAGGAAGATAAAGAAAAAAATAAGTGATGTGATATCCTTACAGACCTGTATGTATCTATATTACAAACCTTGTCTCTATTTTTATCCTTAAACATACAATCTACTTAGAAAAGGATCTCATAAAATCCTTCCCGCATTAACTGAAGTTTCTACTGAGAATGTACACCTATACTACCTAAATCATCAGTTAAACTATCACAGCAGTGAAATTTCACTGCAGTAGAAATTTCTAGGTTGCAGTTGCTACCAACAATAAGGGTGCTACTGCTTAAGGCTGTACCACTGTTCTGGAGCAGAGCATCAAAGAAGAATCACGACTGCAGTCACAAAAGCCCATGAAGAGTGAGCTGTTTCTTTTCCATTCCTACCTGTCTTTACAATCCTTACTCATGCCAACTGTCGAATAGGTTAGTGTTAGTGTGGTCATAAACAGAAGGGGGACAGCCAAGCAGAGAATATACTCTGTATTGAAAGGTGAAAGCTGTTCATCACGACAGTAATTCACAGTGTATGAAACACATTTAACACCGTGACATTCTATTCTTACAGGAAAAATTTCATTCCCAGCCATCAGGTGTCTTAATATTCTTACTCAAAATATGCCTATGAAATATTACATATACAATATATAGTATTTATCACAATCTTTTACCTATTTATTCATATTGCAGTGATAATACCTTCTTACATAACAGAATACCTCTCTCTAGGACCCAACTTCCAATGCAAAAATGTAACTCAAATTCTGACTACACTTCTAGAAACTGAAACTTGTAACAAAGATCCACCAATATATTTAATATTTTTGGCCAAACTAATGTCATATTATCTTTTCTGCATTATCAGTTAAACCAAACTTGACAAAGAGATGAGTTTGGGTATTAGGAACCCCATGGTATCCGCTGCAAAATCCTGCGAAATCCAGCAGTAGAGTCCATCGTTAAAATTCTGTGTTCTGAGACGCGACCCAACCTATAAATTCAAACAATTTGTAATCTACAGTTACAACGTATTATACATTCTCATATAATCTAAATGAGGTGCAATCCAAGAAAAAACATGCATTACGAAAGTAACACCCTTGTTACATGCATGCAATTGCCTACCCTAAAATCAAAACATTCCTAACAGTACAAAATAAAATTAATGAAACTACAGAAAGACAGCAGCAATCTCAGAAATACACTAAAAATGGTCATCCAAACATATTTTCACAACTTTTATTTGTTGTACCCTTAAATACTGACCTTTTATGAGAATTGCAGTGTGGACAACATCCCTACATAAAATATCACTAAATTCCTAAGTGTGCAATCAGGCAGATTTTACTATGTACCATTCAGAGGGCAGATTTTCTCTTAGATAGGAAGCACTTCATGACAAGAAGTTACCTATTGACTAAGTGTTAACTTGTACCATTTGAAAAAGTAAGTTTCTGGAACAAATTATATTTAACTTCTGTGTAATAACGGGACTGTAGCTCTATGGTAATTACATTCTCTGCTGTAATACATATGTATCCAGGTATGGAGTTAGAATCTTGTATCATATATTTTCCTATTTTTTTCTGTTTTTTTTTGTTGTGTTGTTTTGTTTTGTGCATTCAATATGTTGTTCTCTTATAATACCTATTTTCAATCTTGTATTATATATTTTCCTATTTTTTTCTGGTGTTTTTGTTGTTTTGTTTTGTGCATTCAATATGTTGTTCTCTTATAATACCTATTTTCATGGAATTTTCTAGATGGTTTAAAAGGATAAAAGCTGGGATCTGGAAATTGCAGTACACTGACAGTATATTAGTAACTGATAGATTGCTAGTAAAATACTTACCTTGTTTTATGCCAACCAAGACACAATCACATTTCTAACCATTTTACATCACAAAGGGAGGTCAAGAACCAGCACTTGCAAACTAACCATGCGTTTAGCCCTTTTTGTTTGTATTATTAATAAAAGTAGTTATTTTGGCTAGTAAAAAAACTAATTGCAGAGTCAAGCCCTTCAATATAAAAATGGGTACAAAGCAAAGTGTTGAAACTAAAAGGGGATAAATAAGAGGAAGGGAGGGGTAGAATGCAGTAAGGAATAACGAAGCAATTAGGTTAATCAGCTACAGCATTGCTGAGATCCAGGTTCAAATCCCTTCTTTGATATTTTTCTTTTGCCCAGTAATGACAGTGCTGTTGTGGCAATGGGCAGTCCAGGAAGCACATCTCTCAGTGTCTTCTACTGGAAATGTTTTAATTTGTTTAAATAAACTTGTGTTCTTGGACAAAGACTCTGTTCTGTTTCTTGATTGGTGTTTTAATCAGTATGCTAGAAGTTATTATAGGCTGGAAAGTGCCCTCTCTATGACAAAAAGTATTCATAAGGATCTGAAAAAGCTTTACAATGATGTTAAATTAAAGATAATACATTCCGATTATGGTTTCTACCTTGATAATCCAATATTATCCAAAAAGAAATGATCTACTGAAATTCCAAGTATTCCAAACTGCAACAAGATTGTCATTGTTACCTTCTAGCTTTTTGAAATACTAAGCATTTAACAATATGAAAGAAACTTAACACAGAATAAGCCTTACATAGCAGAACATTTAGACCAAGACGATCCTGTACAAACACAATTTGTTTGAAGTACTTAGGGTACTTCAAAAGAAGTGAGATGATAAAATGGAAATCATGTGGGGAAGGTAGATTTAATTACATTTTTGAAAATAAAATAAAAATACAGAGCCTAATATGAACATGAGATGTGATCAAGAAGTTCTCTTTGAAGTATAATGCCTAATACTTACATAAGTACAGAAATGAAGAATTAGAAAACAATATAAACGACATTACTATGAGAAAATCTTTGAACTTTTTATTTGAATTTTATAAATAACAAACAGAGTATCTCTTCAAAAACAGAGGCTGTATCAAAGTCTAGAAATCATGCTGAGAACAGTTTAAATATCTAATTTTGCTTTTTGCGCTTAGGAAAATTATAGGTGCTTCACTGAAATTATGACCTTGTATGACAATATGAATCTCTAATACTTTACTCTTTGATTCCAACAGAAAGAGCTTCTAATTCTCAGCTAAACAGTGCTCAGTATTTAAAAAGTACGCAAAAATGCCAGCATTTCCAGTGATGAAAACTCTCGTATAAATTTTACATTCTATTGACGTGACAAACAAGATTGAAGTTGCATGACTCGACTGTTCATCCATCAGTTTAAGTAAAGTTTTGTGAAAAGATTTTTTTTGTTGTTAAAAAAGTTTGCCCGAATTCAACCAGCAAGAATTGTTATGAAGTCCAGTGAAATATAGTTAACACACAGCATCTTTCGACATGTAATTCCAGAGTTTGCATTTGGCAATATAACTGTTCACACCATTTAACTCTGAAGCTCCGGGTTTCTGCCATTCAGGCCTGAAGGAGTTAAATCTTATAGCTCTTCAACAGAAATCAAGTTTTTGCAGAAAAATATCACATGCTGATAGTGAATAATTAAATGCTCAAAGCAAAGAGAAACGAACTATTTCTGTGATGTACGTTTTAAACTTCTAATAGCTAGCTTGCTTCTTCAGAATAATAGTTGTGTTAGAATCAAGAAAGACACTAATGGGAAATGAGGAAGGTATGAAAGAATAATGCACATAATATAAAGAAAGGTGGGGAAACAGAGTAATTCCAACTGATATTTTTATTTGTTGTTTGCAATGCTAACTCGTGGTGTCACAGACGTTTATGTAAAGGAATGTTATTCACTGTATACTCTGACCTTGTAAGGTGATATAATGCTTTGATTTTGTGCAAAATTTAGTAGTAGCAGAAATTGTACCTTGAAGGACTACACCCTGGATGCAGAAGATGATAATGGTGAAATTCAAATGAAATAAGCCCCTTAAAACACCATCAGAGAACAATAAATCAGCTCGGCAACTTCCAAACACAGGAAACTGAGAGTTAACCAGTGTATCCAATTTTAATTTTTTTTAAAGGAGGAATAAATCTGCTATAGGGAGCTGGTTTGATAGACCTTTGAAGGTCTTCAAAACTCTCACTAATATGTTATTCTCTAAAAAATATTCCCATAATTCTGCTGTCTCCCATCATTCCTTGCCTCAAGATTCATCTGTCAACTTTGATGCATCTTTTAAAGTACCCCTCCAAGCCTAAAAACCATGACTACAGACCACAGAAGAGAACTCTTTGCTTTGAAACTATCTGATCAATCAGAAGATCATTTACCTGCAAGCATTATTTGGTGAAGCTAAAGCGGCACATCAACCAGCAGCATCTGAAGGCTGAGGCAGCAAAACGTCAACAACAAATTGTCATTGGCATTCCATTTATGAACCTTCAAACAGCATCAGATCTTTTCCATGGGAAACCAGATCAGGTCAGACTGGAGCTGAATATTTCTTAACAAGCTAACCATCAAAAGAATTTAGGTTTTGAATAAAAAGGCTATCATTTGTTGATTTGAATATCAAAGGGATCCACTGCAAACTCCCAGTCTAGAAAAACCTCCCTAAGCTACACCAGACAGGTGTTTAATAATCTATTATTAAGGCACTATTTTAGGTTACTCAGAATCATAAAAAATAGCTGTAACTGTGAAGCTGCAAATGGGACTGCACAAAGAAATGAATGCTATTAACATACTATTAACAATTCAAAAGAATGAGTTGACATACCAATCAAACTTGTTAATTGACTGTCAATGGCCTGTCCCTGAATATACAACATGACTGCATTATATATTTCAAATGCTGACAGGAAGACAGTTTCATTTGCATTAACTTCATAAACTGATCAACAACCAAACTGCCACATACATTTATAATGGGAAGCTGAATCATTTCAATATTCATGCAGCTCTGTAATTGTAAATTAGGTGCTGGCAAACAATACAATACTGTACGTACTCTAAAATATCCTAAATTTCTCTGACCTACTTTCTTTTTTGTTTTAAAAGATCAGTGGAGAAAAGTTGTCTCTTACAGAGATGATTAGTACTTTAATTTATGGTTCATGCCTTAGGCAAAATTTCTTTGCAACCTAGTTTGCAACTATAGTTTATAACTCTACTCTAGATGCATAACTGGTCTGTAATATATGAGGCTCACAAGGTGATGAAAAATTTTTCTTGCTTTAGTTCTGTGAAGTGTAAATACCATTAAAATACAGAGTATATCTGTAAAAAAAAGTGAATAAAAATCTGTACTATTTCCCTGCTATGACACAAAGCAGATTTCAGCACTGAAACTACTGAAACTTTCTAATTAGGCATTGAAATGTAATTTTAAGTGGAAAGTATTGTTCTTGCACATCCTTCCCTATCTCCTAGAATTTATTGCCCTCAGAGGTCCTGTCTGTATAAAGTATGTTTCCTAAAAGTATCTCATAATTACACCCATTCAGTTTCATTGGGATTGACAGTGAGAGCAGCTGAAATGACGGTGATAGTGCTGCCATTTTAGCCAAACGGTTAGTCAGACATACTCTGAGCAAAGTCACAAATCACACGAGTTGAGAGCAAAAGAGCTCGTGGCTCTTCCATATTTCTGACCATATTTACCTAACGAGCAGAAATGACCAAGGGCTGATAATAGCAGGAAAATGACAGAAAGAATTCCTAGAAAAAGCCCAACATTTTTCACTTTTCCCATTTAGGATCTCCTCTTGCAACATTTACTATCTTGCACTTCTGCTTACTGAAAAATACAGTTACAGCAAAACTAACAGAGAAGCCTTCAAATGTCATCAGTAATGACTCCGTGTATTAGTGTCTATTCATACAGCTTAACCATATAGGGTAGGTATGAAAGAAGACATTTGTTTTTACTTGTTCATGAAGTGCTATAGGCATACTTATTACTGTTTATATAGAAATAATAATATCTCAGTTACTTTGAGAATTGGAGAAATGAAGCTAAGCAGAAATGCTGCAAATGAGGATAAAGTCATGAAGGGTCTGCAAGTGTTCCACTGCGGAGTAAGTGGTAATTGATCAAAAATTCTGAAGTTGTCAGGTCAGACACATTCCCTCTATAGTTGTATGACCTGGAGAAAGTATAAGCAAGTTGTAAATGTCTCAACTGTAAATGCATGTTGTCTTCCCCTTTTATTATACTACTTTAATGCTTTCAATCCTGCAGTCACATCCCTGTCTTTAAAGTTACTGCAAGAAGAGCCTAGTACTGTACACAAGCGTAACTATACAGCTATCACATAAACTTCCAATAAATCTGCAGTTGTGACAATCCTCTCCTGCATTTCCTTTCAGACAAAGCATATCAGAGGACAATTTCTGTGAGCTGCTATACTTTAGACTTTATTATTTGTGGTACAGATGTAAAGACTGAGAAGCAAAAAATATTCACATTTATTGTTCTAGCAACTGCAATTGAAGAGTGGAAAGACTAAGAAACAGATATACGAAACCTTCAGAAAAGCCGAATATAGTGAAGCCACTGGCAGTCCCAAATCATCCTAACTGATAATCATGAAAGATTACTTATACTACAAACTAGATATTAGCTTTGATATCTTCCCTGAAGAATAAGCTGAGTAACTGTCATACTGAATAACATCACATGATGGGTACCGCTAAGTTCTTACACTGACAAAACAGGGATCATTAAAGCTTCAACATTCTTTCAGGTAATCAACGTAATATAAGCAGTACATGATTAAAAGCATTTAAGACATGAAAAACGTCAAGGTAAAGAACAGCTCATTACTCAAAGGATGTAGTATCGATAAAACCAGCCATCTTAGAAGAAGCTGGTCATCTATAACTGGTGATAATGGCAACACACAACTACACTGAATTCAGTAATTCATGTACCAAGATTTATAAATTTTTATCATAAAACATATGCATATATGCAGCTGAAATACATGCACATATACATATTACTGTAAGAGAAATGATGTGACGTATGTTCATGTTTCAAAAAGACACTTTAAGAAACTGCAATTCGTCTGCGCGGCTTAAAATTTATATTTGAAATAGTCACTTTCTAATTTACTGAAATACACATTTCAATGACATTTCAGATAACAGCTGAAATCTTCCTGACTCTCAATAGCCTGTAGCCAGTATAGTTTTTGCAAGTGGGGATAAAAAAATCCTGTCCTTGGGAAGAAGGAAACTTTTCAACATCCGTGTGGGAAATGGTGCTTTCTTGGAGATCAGCATGAGACTAGAGACCTAATTTGGACACAAAACTTGATTATCACTGAACTCATGATCATTACCTTTTAATTGGAAGACTGGCTTCTCAAACTCCTCTGTCTTTAGAACCCTCACAAAACATTATGGACATTTAATAAAACAAAAAGGATTAAGTCAAACACTTCTCAACAGTACAGAGCTGCACACATACCGTTTGTTTTGGATGAGGATGGTGACTACAAGAAATGTGTAACCAGTGTTTTTGCTGAATGCATTACTGTCAGTTGCTCAGTGACTAATGGCAAGATCAGGACTTGTACTAAACTGTACTGCAGAGGTAGAAGGGTTCAAGCAACCAATCCCATTCCAAGTTCATAATTGAACAGTGAGCAGCTTCACACAAATCTATCTGTATTTGCTACTTTTATAAGTAAAAATTGAGATGAACAAATAAAAAATTTATTGTAACTCACAGAGAAAATATTCAATGGATTAGCTGCCTAACAAAATATTCTAGCTTGCATTACAGCCCTGTTTCCACTCCTAAGGAGTTCTGAGATCTGCTTAGTGTGAATCACTATTACAGTTCTTAAAAATACAGTAAAAAAAATTTAAATTAAGGAGTTCACCCAGCTGTATTGAGAAGAAAACATTAAAGGGATAAGGTGTTCCATATTCTTGAGCATTTGTGCAATAACAGTCCTTATTTTGTGTGGGAAAGTACACCAATTTCAGCATTGACTTATACTTACTTATCATAATAGGTGCCAAGGAGAATGCAAGAGGAAAAGAAGCAATTCCATAAATCTAGAATATGCCTTGTATTAAACATATAGTTCTAACACTAGTCTCCTTATTGAGAAACTAAAGGAGTAGCATAATAAGGAAGCTAATTTATTGATTACTTCAACTTTACCTTTAGTATTACGATACAGGGAGATATACAAACGAATACTCACATATACAAAATACTAATCTATCAGAGAGGAAAACTTAAGCACTGATCAGGAAATTCCAAAAAATCAGGATACATATGGAAACTTTATGCATATTTGATTATAAGTGAAATATATATGCATCTGCATTATAAGTTTTCATTTATATTTAAGAAGATAAAATGAATTTATTTGCAGGGTGTTCAAAGTTACGACAAACACATTAAAACAATCAACATTAACAGATTTTTGCAATGCTTTATTCCTTAACTTTGATGCTACAAGAATTTTTGTTTTTCAAGAAAGCTGGTGCCTTCTTGATACTGCTTTACTATTGCTATACTTAATCTTCTTAGTATGTAAAGGGATATTTCCCAAGAGGAGTTACAAAAAGGCAACTTTGAAGTTTCCACCTGCAGCCATCTCTTATTTACATTATGTGAATCTGTAACACTTTTCCTGCTGAAGACACTGCAACTCCCTGCATAGGCAAAGTCATTTATTATTTTTTTCTGAAATTTGATCAACAATTATAGAAAGGAAGCAAACAATATATTTCAGTCCAGGATTTTTTAAAATTAATTTCTCAGGCATTTAAAGGATAAAGTTGAAAAAATGTTTGTAACCACAGAAAACCCACCGTCACCCAGTCTTTACCTGATGACTACATTTCATTTATAGAATTCAAATTTATTGCTAGCTTTTCAGAATTCAGGAAGAAAATAACCTTGCAGATTTGTTACTGTTACAAAGAAGAAAGCTGGAACTTCACACAATGTGAGCCGCAGACAGGCTTCACTGAGATTCTTCAGGCACTTCTTCAAACACAGAATAAGATCTGACAGGTTCCTTCACATGAGGGAGAGACCCAGAAAGAAAATGTTTGGTGAACGTTTAGTAATCTCTCCATTTAAGGAACATTCAAAGCCTTTCCATCCCATTAGCGGAAGACTGCCGCTTCTGTCTTCAGAGAACTCAGTCCCAAATAAACATCTTATTATAAATCTCTCTTGTTAACTTTTTGTGCTTTTTGTTCAAGGGTTGAGATCAATCTAATAACTCCAGAAATTATATACATTTGATAACATTTGTCAAAGTCCAATTTAGCACAACTAGACTTCACTTATCTACCAAGAAAATTACAACAAAGTTAACCTAGCAGTAAATAAAATCAAGTGTGTCTCATCTGAGCATTTGTCACAGAACAGTTGCAACATTTGTAAGCCACATTAGTGGCATGACCCCAACATGACAAAAAGTAAATCAAAGATTTTTCATTAATACAGTTGCAGTTATTGCTAATACATTATTTACAACACTCACCCCAGCCTTTCACAGGAATCCCATCCTGTTCAACTGTCACTATTATAATTCCCCCCTTTCCACAGAGGCAGGGAACTAGCACATATGTAGAGAAGCAAACAGAAGCCTCTTCTGCTGGTGGATTAGTCTCAACATTGCCAGTCTTGTTTATGGGATATTTGACCTTGATAGGGGCAGTTCTCAGGTTCCCCCTTAATGAGAGAAAAACCCCTATTAACAATTTATGACTTTTAATGCGCAATTTTCCAAAGCAGGAGTGTCACTGCAATTTCTTCCTTTGATATATTCATGACTTTTACTGCCATGAAATCAGACTGTTGTAGAAATCTAGCACGTTACAGATCTCAAAGTGGCACTGATCTGCTGTATCAGCTCCAATAAACCTTAGACTCCTAAGACAGTGAAGAGGGCTCCTTTCTTCCCTACAAGCTAAGAGGGTTTCTTTCCATCATACAGGCACTGGGTTTGTCTGTCCTCACTGGTAAAATATGGATGAACCTGAAGATCATAATTATCTCTAGAGATCTAAAATACATATGCTAGATCTCAACAGAATTACTCCACTTCCTTCTGTCACAAAACCAAGCATGCCATGTGATTTACAAGGCCTAATTCAACCAACTCAAACTCTAGCTGTTACAAGGCAAAACGAACTGTATGCATTTTATTTTTTTTTAAGATAAAACATATAGTTGTTTAAAAGCTTACTACATCCCTGTCAGGAATACAATACCAAAGATTCAGCAACAACAACATGCAGAAATAAAAATCACCAGGAAACAACTGGTTTACTATTTCAGTCTAGGGTAAGTATATGGTGAAAAACACGGTGCAACAATCCAATTTCCTGCTTGTACCATGTATCTCATAACTCAGGAGGCCTACACAGTACATGGATGTGCATTTAGTTTCCAGAAACATTTCACAGAACTCAGAATTTTTTTTTAGTGTTGAACCATTTAGTTTCTTCACAATATCTTAACAATTCATGCTGTATTTTTAAACGCAGAAAGCTACCTTATCAGACCAAGAGTAGTAGTCACTAATGTGAAAACTACTATTTCCTGTGTACCAAAAGTACTCCAGCAATAAATGCCTGGGTTACTCATTCACCTTAAAATGTTACAGACTTTTAGCCTTAGACTTCTAAAGCTTTCTTCATTATATGCTGAACAGAGGTTCTTTGAAGTCTTACAGACACCTCTACTGAGGCTCTCAGTGACGACTGAGAATTTAGATTCTGGAAGCCCACAAACAATCCATAGCCCACCGTGAGACATTTAAGAAACAAGTCTATCTCTCTGAAATATGTGTGTTTATGTATATATACACACATATACACACAGAAATAAACATAAATACTATCAACACTATCTGTATATAGTATGTATATTCTGGTTATAGATTAAAGTAATTTTATTCTAAAAAATGAACAATATAGAGACAACTGGAAGACTTTCAAGCTCTCCAGTGACCTGCACAGAATAAAAGTATGAGGGTGATTCAGCCTGATAGGTCAAGATATCATAATTAATAAGCATCAAAAATAATAAAAAAGGGAAAGTAGGAAGAAAATAGAAATCTAGGAATTACGTGAAAATGCCAACTTTTCTGAATAGTCAAGTGACATTGGTGGGGCTTACTGCAACACAGTGACAGCTTAAAGGAGGACTGTGAGCAGTGTAGGAAAAGTCATTCATGATGAAATGTGGTCAGAAACAACTACTGATTTTTGTCTAGGGGAGATGCACACTACACAAGAGCAGAACAATTTCATAACACTCTAGTTTGGAAGTTCCCTGCAAGCTCAGATACAGAAATACACCTTTAGAGGAATCAGACTATAAATTTGTGAGTTAAAATTCTATATTAATTCTGTCACTTAGATCTCAAAAGCAAAGTTTTCCCACAAGTAAGTCAGGCTGTACATCTTTGATTATAACCTCTTATATTCATTATTAGAATTAATTCTTTACATAATGACCTCTACACTCTACAGGGGAGCCCTGCTTCATTTAGCAAACAGACGTTTACAGATTACAGGATTGGTTTCTTTGCTTTTTAAAACTGCTATACAGCTAAATCTATGTTTTCTTCTCTCATCCCCTACAGGTACTCAGCTTGGAATGGTCTACCAAACAGGAATCTCTCATGTTCTGGTACTTCTACCTTCCTTGACCCATTCACACAGCACTATCATCATTCTGAGAAAGCAAGGACTGTGACTCATTTCATTCACCTGACACTCTAAACTGGGAAGAGCAGGGAGTACTGCTGGGTTCTGCTGGCCTCCCTAATATATCTTGTTCACTAATTTAAAAGAGTATGGAATTGGTAGGTGTCTGGAGACTAAGAAAAAGACGAGGAAAGATGACCCTGTTCTCCCCAGGCAGGAACTCTATTCAGTATCTCTTTCAGAAAAGACAGGAGCATATTTTTTTGCTGGCACTGGAGTTATATAAGTAACAAGATAGTGGATTACAGTATTAATCATTCTCCATGCACACAAACTAGTACTATTACAGAGTTCTGAGACTCCACAGAAAGAAAAATGCACAATGAGAGCAATATAATACTGATTTGCAGGTAAAGAACCGAGATCTAGTACAATTAAACAATTTGCCCAGGTTTATAAAAGAAGTCTTGTATGTGAAACAGATACCCAGACACTTTTTCTGTATCACAAGATCCTTCTACCTTTCATGCCCCACCTTGACCAGTTATGCTTTAGATCTTTTAGTCCAGCCTATTTGAATTATCAATAGAACTTTGCATGTGAATGTAGGAGTCCAGTAATAGTAACACCATGCGTTCTGAAACATGGCAGGTGACTTTCCTAACCACTTACTGCTTTCATGCATGTTGCTTTCATCCTCTAAACCATTTTTAATTGTAATTTATCCAAGTATATTAAAAAGCATTTTAATTCATAGTAAGGATTTAATAGTCAGGAAGTTGTTCTGAAGGGTATGTGACTAACAGTTCTGAAGACTTAAATACAATGTTTATTTACAAATGTGCACAGCATTACCCAGAGCTCCTGGAAGTCACTCTGTCAGTAAAGCTTGAAGTTCTTCTGGGGGGACACTGAGTCATTTGCTTCACAGCTGACAGAGTACTACAGTACAGTCTTCTGAAACATCCCAGTTAAGCCAAAATTGTGCATAGTGAGAGCAGCCACGCAGTTTGAAAAAAAGGACTTAACATACTGGTTTTAAAACTTTCTATAAGCTAACAGCAGAAGTAAAAAAAAAGTCCTTTAAAGACAAAGCCCCAACCCTTGCAATATCCAAGTGTCTCTTGAACAATAAATTGATCTGACAGCACGATCTCTGTGAAATACTATTGAACTGCTCATAAAATCCAAAGCACTTTGATGTGCTAAAATGCAACCCCACAATATAATATCAGTTCCTATCCGTTTGACCCTCCTGATACCTGAGGTTTTGAATCTGTCACCTAAATAATACATAATATTAACCTATGGAAATACACACAATATTATTGTCAAGTGTATATTTCAGGTGTGTGTTTAGCAGAAATTAGATATCTAAATGAAAGAGTATCACACCTGAAATTCCTGCCCAAAGTCCTAAGAGAGTGTAAGTTTTCATAGCAAATTTCTCTCAGTACTTAAGGTTTTGCTTATACATATGCATCAGACTTGTCCGCACTAAACATCTCTGGACATTTCCCGTGTCTAAATGATAACAGGACCTACAAACTACAAGTTCTCTAACTCTGTGTCTTCTACCACAATAATGTCATAAAACGTACGTGCCTTTGTCCAGCTGACTTTAAAAAACTTACTACAAGATGGTAAACTGGAGAAATCCAACTTAAACTGCAGAGTTTCTGAACTCTCAGTCCCATGACTCAACTCCATGGAACAACACAACCATTGCTTTTCCAACTGGAACAAAAATGGAAACAGTCACAGACAATGGAACAAAAATTACAACTACAGCATCACCTAGTACAATGCCACAGGGAGGATTCATCTGCATCTACACCTACAGTGGGTGCTATGAGCAATCTCAAACTAATAAAACATTTCTAATTGCAAACAGACACTTCTTGAAACTATGCATATTAATGGATTAACTACCACAAGTTAAAATTATGATTTCAAGTAAATCTTACATCTGTATGCCTCAGCCCTTATAATAAAACAATAAATATCCTTCCAATATTTCAAATAATTCAGAACTATCCCTAATCTTTCGGTATACTACTGTTGAAAAACTGAGTGCAACTACATTGAATTTTTAAAGCTTGTTATACCTAATTACTATAATTATATAGCACTTGATATGGAAGCCACAGTACAGATTAAAGATGGAATAGAAATTCCTGTTTTTTCCCTAATGATGAGTTGCTTCTCAAAGTGCAGCTTAAAAATACTATCTTTATGGATCTTCCATCTACTGTTTATTTTGCTAAAACATTTTAAAAACAATATCTTTAATACCACTACAGATGAAGCTAATCTCCATCCTTCTTTAGCACTTAAATTACTATCTTTTCACCACTTTTTTTGAGGGCCAGAGCTGCATCAAGACATATTCATAATCAAAATCTTAAATCAGATAGCGTATGTGTAGTTATCAGAATACTGACAACCTTGATATAGAATATTTTAAGTCCTCCTGTGAGAGAAATGTGACCCACAAAAGTGAAAAGACAAATCTGAAAGAAAACTGTAACTGAGATTTCTCATTTTGGAGCTACTATTAAACCCCTAAAAGCTAAATGCATTTTTGCTGAGAAAACAATCTCTCATCAAAAACAATTCAGAACAATCCCAGGTCCTAAATTCCTGAGGAAAAAAGAGTTTGCTTTCTATTTGAAATTCTTCTGAATCTGATAGGAATCTTACAGTGATTCACAGGCTGGTATAAATTTTAGAAGTCTATGCAACTCAGTGTAAACTACAGGGAGCTGGAAGAAAAGACAGATTTGCAGCTGTTGTTTACATGCATGGTGTTTTAAAGCACAGTAAAGAGACAAGAAATTATTTCCTTTGATTCAATTCTCAATTTGGTTTTATATATTTAAAATAAGCGGAGACTCAGAATAAGATCTGGAAGATGCATGCAGAGCTTCTAATCAAAGTAAAGGACTAATAATACTTAACAACCTTAGTAACCACTTGCTTACTTTTTGTAACTAGCCACTGAAAATTAATAGCCTTCAGAGCCAAATATATAATAATTGAAAAACTGAATATAAGCAAGTAAATAAAAAATATAATTTAAAATAGAAATAGTTAAATGATGAAGACAGTTAATTTTTTTGCAAAGAGAATTTTCTATAATCAGAAGGGAAAAAATAATAAACACAGGAATAAAAATTGTGTGTAAGGCTAGGAGACAACTATTATAAACAGCCACCTTTCCTGCTTAGCACAGAAAAAATTGTGAACAGTCATATAGTATAAAGCTAAAATAAAAAAGAATGGCAAAAGTGGTGGTGAGGTGCCAAGGCAGACTAGCAGCATTTCAGACCCACCTCCATGATTTACATGTATTGAGGCATTGTATATACTTTTTCTAAATTACAGTAATTAACTTTTTGGTACTCTGAAGAGGAGGGAAGGCTAGGGAAGCACAGCGGGATTCAGCTGAGAATGTAATAAACTGAACTAATCACTTGGAACCTGCTCCTCTTTAATCTGCTTTGGTCTTCCCTCTTGGGAAGCCAAAACCCCACCAGTCATACCAGAGGTCTCACTCATCCATTGCTCTTTCCTGCTTCCTCGACTTAGTCTCTTTTCAATTTACAGTCTTCCATGCCCTACATTAAGTGGGCACTTGACTCAGTAAATGAGATGCCTGCAAGTATGCGTGACATCTTAATGTCCTGCAACAACCTTCCTGAGAAAACAAACAGTTAACTATTTTACGGCTTATCAATTTCGCAAAAATAAATAAAAAGATTTTTTTTCTGGAAATTTCTTTTAAATTTTTAAATTTAAGAAAAAGATTCCAATTCCAAAAAAAAAAAAAAAAAAAAAAGGTAGCAGATTAATAAAAATGGGGCAAAGATGGGGCAAATTAAACCTTGGCAATGCTTGTTACTTTTTTCCAAACTCTGTTAAAGCCACCTCTAAAGCATTTCAATCAGTTCACCTTTTGCATAAATTTCATACTCTTTACTTAAACAAGCATAACTGTTGAAAATGTTCTTTCTCCTACGTCCCACAGCTACATTGTTCCACTTCCTTTTCCTATTTTATTCAATGACACAGGGAGATGTGTGGGAAAGGGACACTTTGCATTGCTCAAAACTGTGGGCAGATTACTTACTTTTCTCTTCACAAATTGCAATAATAGTAATGTGGAAATGAGCAGATCAAAGTTTGTAAAGATGTCATATAATAATACAAATTTACATAAAGAGCTTTCCTACTCTTTTCCATTGTTTCACTTCCCTTCTACTTTATTTTTTTCTGTCTTGGTGTTTTGCTTTCCTTCTTTCTGTATCTCAGTACTGTTATTAGTTAGGGGAAATCAGGCTGGATCTGACAGTCCGAGAGAAGCGAGGCTGCTGCAGCTCCATGCCCCAGATCCAAACTGTAGCGAGGCTCAGCACTTATTCCCAGTGGGTGCATGCCTACAGATCATGCGCATGGACCACATACATTCGGATGTACACAGTCAGCCACACCAATCAATGCAGTCAGAGTGCTCACAGGAACAGACACAGCACCAAAAGTGTCATCCCACTCCCCTCCCTGGCTGAGCAGGATGGAGGTACACTACTGTGAATATCAATACACACGTGTACAACACGGATCCTTCCAGCAGCCAGGCTCAGATACTTAGTTGGCCCAGCAGCTGCCCCTGGATACCAGTCTCCCCAGTCGCTGTCACCTGGACATATGAGCCCCTGAGGCTGCAGCCCCACTCAAGCTGCTGGCGCTGACCCCGCACTCACACACAGATATGCACACCCACATGTACACACACCCATAGCTGGCCTTGGTTTCACTCGCGCAAGGCTCTCCAGCCACTGCCACCCAGGCCCACGGGCCCTCCAACCTGATGTCTGACACCAGTCGCTGGCACCCAGACACAGACACACTCAGTAGAACTGAGCCTCTCACACAGGAAAGAGTTGGGAAGGAATTTAATTAGAAGATAGGACAGAACGAGTTTCTGTGATGAAACAACCAGCTTAGTAGATGAGGGGAGAGCAGTGGATATTGTCTGCCTGGATTTCAGTAAGCCCTTCCACACTGTCTCCCCTAACACCCTCAACAGAGAATCTGTTGATGTACGGTGTGGATGAGCAGACAGTGAGGTGGACTGAAAACTGGCTGAACAGCCAGGCCCAAAGAAGATGGAGCCAGGCTCTTCTCAGTGGTGCCCAGTGACAGGAGGAGAGGAAATAGGCACCAGGTGAAACACAGGAGGTTCCCTCTGAACATCAGGAAACACTTTTTTACTGTGAGGCTGACTGGGTACTGGCACAGGTTGCCCAGAGAGTTTGTGGAGTCTCTCTCCTTGGAGATATTCAAAAGCTGTCTGTGCATGATCCTAGGCAACCTGCTCTAGGTGGCCCTGCTTGAGCTGGGGAGTTGGACAACATAACCTTTAGAGGTCCCTTACAACCTCAACCATTCTGTGAAATGTCTGTATAGACAGGCGCATAAGAAGTACATCTTACAGTGTAATTCACAGCTGAGTGCAGTATAGACACACTTCAACTCAATTTCCAATCTACAGACTGTATCTTTCCATGCCCAGATTCTCTAAATAGTTTTACTGTACTGTAGTCAGAGTATCATGGTCACTCTGTCTCACATACAAATGATATTAGTTCTGCACTCCTGTTTTTTCTTCCCTCAATCCTTTTCCCATTTTTACAGACCAATTGAAAACAAGATGCAGAGGACATAACCTCTTTGTAAAGCAGAGTCTGACTTTACTATACTTCTCTTCTGTGGCTACCAAAATGGGAATGAGTGTCTCTTCCCTGTTTTACTACACCTAAAAGCTACAGCAATACAACTTTATAATATATTATGCAAAATTTCTATAGAACTCACAAATAGTCTAGGAGAGTTATGGATTTCCAACAAAAGAATGACTTAAATATTTAGGTTCTCTCTGGTGTTTTATAGTAGTTATGTAACTGCAGGGCAGAAAAGGGTTATTATTTATATAAATTGTTCCCCTGAAAAAGTGACTTGTTATACAACATCATAAGGTTTCAGATTTACATCCCCTAATCTGATATCAAAATGAGTAATAAAGATCCATACCTTACCCCTGCACTGGGCCTGTTTTGCACTACTCTGGCTTTACAAAGTTAAAACATTCAGCTCTCAAAGGATCAAACCCAAAGTTTCACTGGTCAGGAACATGAAGTCCAGTAAAAGATCTATCTCCAGCTGAATATCAGAAGGACTTCCCTCTCCACATGTACTTTTCATTCTCTTGCCTTCCGTTCTTTCTGCCTTCTCTTGACTTAAGCAACTGGCACAGTTACTGAGGAAGTTAAAACCACAGATTATTCCAACCTCTGCCTTCAGACAAGGGTTTTTCATTATCTTCAGATTAATTTCTGATTCAGAATTCCAAAATTACATAGGAAGCTCTAAGGAATCAGAAGGACGTAGGGATACATATGGGCATATTACAGCAGATTTTAATTCAAGTAATCTTTTTAGTTGAGAACTGCAAGAATAGAAAGAACATAGATTAGCCACCAATTCCTAGATGGAACCTGTGGCATGAATGAGTCAAAAAACAAAATTGTGTTTTTTTTCATACATGCTGATACTACATTGGAAGTCACTGACAGTCAGTGGACAAAATCCCTTTAGAGCAAAGTAATTTTCAAAGAACACCATCTAACATGCATGCGCAAAGTATTCTATTTGTTAGTTTCTCTAAAGTTTTCCAGATATGAAAGATAAGAAAGAAATGCATAGCAAAAGGCAATGGAAAAACAGAAGAGAAGAACCACTTTGGAGTATGTGTTCTTCTCTCTGAAATCCTTATAAATATAGAAAAAAAGTCCTGTTTTCCTCTTATGGCCTCTTTTCCTTCCTTTTAAACAATATCACCTAATTTCTTTCACATTAGTATGGTTGTACACAGAGGGTATGGTTTCACAGAAAGGAATTAGATTTTGAGTATCTTCCCACACAGTGTACTAACTACTAGCTAGAAAAATATGCTCTTCAGACACAGCATACTTCCTTTATTTCAGCATTTTGTTAATTTTAGAATGTCTTCCATTTAAGTGACAGTGACACCAAATATCTCCTACCACATACTGCCTTTTCCCAAAGGTAATAGAAAAAGGAAATGTATGAATTCTACCCAACATAATAAGGTGTTGAATTCCATGGTGATACCACATGGACCCTAGAAAAAGTGGTAAATTAACTCTCATGATCAGAAATGGCAAATATAGAGAAAACTTTACAGAAGAGTTTGTATCTCCTGTTTCTTGTATACTTGCATAGATTCATCATTCACTGGACACATTCTTAACAAAATATCACATATAGAGTGTATTATAACTTAAGCATTTTACATAGTTCCTGTTATCAGAAAGGGGAATTCTCTAGACATGTTTCAAATCCATAACCAGATACTAGAAGTAAACTTTACAAAGACGCTCAATGTAAAAATACTGATTGAAAATTCTTTATCAAGATTAAATTAATACAAATAATTAAACAGTAATGGCAAATGAAAATTTTCAAAGCTATTATATTTTTTGACCACTTCTGCATGTTTTGAGCTCTGCTCTCACATCACCAGATGCTGTATTTCTATATTCTATGATTAAGTCACACAGGAAAGACTATCAATTGTGATTCTTTGCTTTGAGGTTTTTAGAGATTACATACTAAATCAAAGTTTTTCAGTCATCACTATCAGCCCTTATAGCTCAAAGTCAAGCTATATGACCAAAGTCACTAGCAGACAGTGCAAAACATTTTCTGAGAAAGGTCAGTAAAAAAATTATAGAAAATCTGAACACTTGTTGCTTTTCTCTCAGAAGTTACTGGAGCAAATCTTCAAAAATAAAATATTAACCAACCTTTAAATACAGAGATGCAAAGATTATTTATTCTGTCATTTAAAGAATAAAATCACCTATCACCCAGCAAAGTAACAAAAACACACTCTGGCTTCTAAAGATTGTTTTCCTTCACCATGTACAGTACAATACTAAATAATATCGAATCTGGGATTCCAACTCAATAAAAGATGAAGTTCAGTTTTTGTAATCTGTAGACGAAATGCAGGAACTTTTTCTGTTGTTACAGAAATCATATTTTTCTTCACTGGTACCACACATCAATTATGATCTCCAACTAGCATAGCAATTTTGTCTGAAAACTTAAAGCTATAAACTATGAAAAAGAAAGAGATCAAGAACTCACAGAACCTATACAGAGAGATACTATTTTGCAGACAAAAAAATATTTTGAATGGTTTGGGCTGACATTATTAAAATGTGGTTTTTATGCAGAAAACCTTTACACTTCCTTCCAAAAAACCCATATCAATACACTTGATCAAATTATAATAGTGCGGTATTACTAGTTTCATGTGTGTCTTTTCCACATAGTGGGTGTTGAAAGATTTGAGTTGTATCCTAAGGTAATTCAGTTTTCAAAAATCAGAATTCTACAACAATAACCATCTGAAAGACAGCAGCCTGATGATCAACCTCAGGTAGGAAGAATTATTTGAATCCCACAGACAGTACAGTAGATCCTTAGAAGTGACAATTTCCTTTTTATTTTTTCCTTTTTTATTTTGATTTTGTTATTAGACCCTCAACTCGCAAATGCTCAACTGTCACAAAAGATCAGTGTTACTGAACCACCGGCATTAATCTGTTGTTTGAAATGTACAAAGACAGACAAATAAAGAAGACATTGCAAAATGTCTTCCTCAAGTAGAACCAGATACTGAAATGATAAATAACATAACCTATGAGCACTAGTTATAACGTTCTTGGGCAGAAGAGATTTCTAAATATCAAAGACTGTTGCTTCATTGTCAGATGGTCCATAAATAAACCATGGTCAATTCATGACATTGGACCTTTTCTTCTTGCTATGCTACTGTAAATAAGTGTGTTCCCTTGCCTGTCTGAATTCTACATGCCTATTTCCAGAAATGCTGCAGCATATAAGTAACACTGTCACGTCCATTTTGTCAACTACATGCTGATTATCCTCTTCTATCTTCAGTTAGGGAACATTATCAAGGTCAGAAGCAATTGCTCAAAAACCTGATCCTGAAGCTCTTGTGTCTGACAATTTTTGTAAGTAATTTTCATAAATAAACTTCATAATGCAATTATTGAAAGATCTACCTTTCTTACATACTGTAGAAACAAAAATTGTACCAGTAACCTATCAAGTATCTAGTCAATGTGTTTGATTATGGCACGTAATCATGTCTTATTCCAAAATGATACAAATCTAATTTACCATTACCATATCTAACTTCCATGTGTGTTTGGGCAAATGCCCACCTCCTTCAACTCTCCTGACCTCCACGGTTTTTTTTTCCTTTTTTTTTTTCTTTTTTGACAAATTGGTTATGAGGCATTTACAACTGATGCACATATCGCAAAATTATTTCTGCCAAGTTTCCTCCATGACCTGCCCGTGGGATATGACATGCTCTGAGATGCATCGCTCTATCAAACTGAATCTTTCCAGGACAATGCAAATTATGACAAATTCCATCATCCCGCATTATGCGCTTCATGCTAATCTTCCTAATTCGAGAAAATCAGAAGGGCTTGCTGTTCTGCTGAAGGGCACGTTGTCTGAATGAATGATGGTGAAAGAACATTCGCAATCCCCCTCATCTTCTAATCCCAGCTGTGGCCACCTCTGCCCTAAAACCACTGAGCAAACCTTTCCTCCTACATAATTCTTGCATCAGAATTAACTCAGGATCAGTCTTTTGACAGAGTATAGAGAATAAGAATGATTTTTTGGTTCTGGACTTCAAAGGTAGCACATCTTTAGAAAAGCATTTTTAACAAAATTTTCCCCATAGACTTTTTCTGCCTATTTCTTCTAGTCTGCCAGACTTTCACAGTAGGAGTGCAATCCACATGAAAAGTTAAATTACCTCCCAGAGTGAATTTTGAAACAATTTCAGCAATAGGTTTCAGGCAATTTCTGGACTTGAGCACTTTTGACTTTGGGAGGTTATGCTGCTGACTCGAAGCAAACCTGCAACACATTCTTGAGAAAGTCCCTAGGATAGAAAACATCTACATCTCTGAATCATTCTTCACTGGCTCAGAAGGTGGCAGTATTACTACATGAAAGAAACTTGCCATCTACCTAGTATTCCATATCCACATTGCTGAAATAAACATGTTTAATTCCCAAAGAAGCATATATTTTATCCTGTGGCATAATTTACTTATAACATTAAAACTCAAACATGAAGCAATTTGTAGCAATAACTATGATTATGCTGTTAGTGGCCCAAATGTCACTGTCTAGATTAGGCTAAATGATACCTAGCACCAAAGAGCTTCTATGATTTATTTTTTATTATCACTGGTAGAACTTGCATGCTTAAAAGGTTTCCCGTTCAAATTATTCACTCTTCTCAATGACTGAGATATTCATAGAAAATCTTATGAGAACTGATACAAATTTTAAATCATAGCCATGCTTAAAATATATAAATGTTTTGCGCAGGCAGATATGTGACTACAGATTTAAAAATAAAACTTCACATTAAAAATACAATGCATACTGCAGAAGGAGGATTAAAATGTATCACAGTTTTTGCAATCTGCAAGACTGAAAACTGAAACAGTTTAGAATCAAGAAAAAAATTATTGCTTTATAAAATGAAATGTATGTTTTAAAAACATTCTCAGAAATATTACTAAATATATTTATGAAGCTGTTTCATTGAAAAGGAGAGACCATTAAGATTTTAAAATAGCTTTTGCTTTAATTTACATCTCAACTAATGGGATGCTTTTGCTACCTATTGATATAGTCAGATTATTTGAATCTACAGGAACTCTGTCAATGTTACAGATAATGTCTCTTTTATACTATTGCTTTAAATTAGAATAGAATTTTTATTTACGAAAAAGGAAGTGTAAGCCATACTTTTTAGTTGAATAAGCTTTTCAGAATGAATAAACAAACAGTAACTAAAATGCAGACAAGTTTTACTTTGCATTTACAGTCTATGCTTTAATGGAATCTTGCATAATTGGCTTGATGCTTTACTGAGTCTTCATACATGCCTAATAAGTACATAGCACAGATCCACATTAAAGTATTACTAAGAAGAGACAAGAAGATCTTTAGCTTTATGCTTCATTCCCAGTGAGACCCAAACCCTCAGAGGTAAATGACTATGTGAGCATCATTTCAGCAAAAGGCACCGGGCACACCCTGTGCATGCTGCGGCTTGTTGACATGAACCAGGGCCGGCAGACACCAATAATACATGAAGTGTGGTTCAGAGGCAATTAGGATCAGTTGTCAAGGCCAGGCCATTAATGAAAGAACATGTCAGAGGAGCTGGAGACTTCAATGGTTGAGGGCAAGAAGGCGATTTAGTGTGACAGATCGAGTCCTTCCAATGTCCTCAGTGGTACATGCTAATACCAGCCTTAACAACCTTTTGTGGCAGTGTATAATGCGACTAACATGGACTTTGATTCAGCAAAATGACTGCTGCCACTGTTAGTCTGTCTCATTCCAACAACAGTAAAAGCACTGCTACAAATAATTACCCACTTCCTTCTCCCCCCCTCCTCCATTTAATGCAGCAGTGCTTTACGCATGCCATACTGTTTCTCACTAGAAGGTCACAACCTTTATTATGCTGCTTTCTTTTCTTTCTGTCATGCCCTTTCTGTTTGTTAATACAATCTGAAATTATCCTGTAAAACAGTTTTGCTCAAGTAAAAGAAAATTAACTATAATTCAGCATTACCTCATGTGATTAATAACAAAATACAAAAAGAGCAAACCAAACCAGTCTAGAGGATTCACCACCTATTCTGTGAATTATGCAAGGAAAACGCTGCAATATAATTATTAACATAATCTACTGGATCAAAAATATATGGCAACTTTAACCTATACAAAAATGAAATCCTGAAGTTTTATACATAACTTGGCACTCAGCTGTTTTTTCTATTGTTACTGTCAGCACTACCAAGTGCTAATTTCTATAAAAAGCTGCAGACCTCAAATTCCTAACATTCAATTTCATGATGAAAGGAAGCATAAACACAGAAAGAAAAACCCAAAACAGAAGTTCTATTGTAGGCACAGTACTGAAGTCAGGAGCAACATCTTCACTGAAACAAGACAATGTTGTGTTTTCTTTATAGATGTGATCTGTTTTACAAAGGATAGTTCTCAAGTTAAGACTTCACAAACCATTTCTTAACTACATTACCTGATTTCTAAAGTATGATTCTGGTATTCAGTACTTTTTTCAATATAAATTTCTTTACAAGGCTTCAACATTCTGGCCACCTGAGAATATGCTATACCATGCACTTAGGTATAAGAAATTTGTGACTCCAGAAAAGGGGGGGGCAAAAAAAAAAAGTTAGTCATATTCACCAGAACTCCCCACACATTTCAAGGAGGAATTCATGGATTTGTCAAAGTAAACACTGTCCTATCAATAATAAAAATTACATCTTGAGACCTATTTTACTCATCTTATAGCAGATGATGTGGTTCTCCCCTATCACTTCTGTCATTTGGCAATGCCTGAACTGACCTTTCTAGAGGCAATACTTATCTGTGAGTGACAGGAGAAACTATCTCCAGCAGGATGAATTTCCTTCTCTCTCTTCATTTCTCTCCACTTTGCCTACTTTCTGTCTTACTCATTTTGGTTTCTCTCTTTTTTTGTTTATTATTCTACAGCTAACCTCCTCTTAACCAACCTCTGCCAACATTCCCTTTCAACCCACAGCTTTAACCTTTTGAATGTCTCCTTTGTTTTATTTGATATATTTTGCTATTGTTTGTTTCTTTGCAACCTTCTCCCTCTTAATTTTATCCTTTCCTTTTTCCTTTTTATTCTTTCTTTTACTCTTACACCTCTATCAACTCCTTGACACACTGAAGTTAAGAAAAAAATCCCTCTGACTACCCTACAGGTATGCTCTACTGCTAGCATTTAGCACTTGATCGACTACCAACATCTGTGTGTCCAACACAAGTAGTAATTGTTGGCATTTAACATGATTAGTAGTACTATTACTTTTTGGACAGAGTAATGTATAAAGGATGGGATTACACTAATTCTTACACTGTAATACAATTAAAGCTCCATGGTGCAGTATGAGGAACACTAAGCAGACATATAATTGGAGACATCAGTGATCTAATATATTTTATCTACATCTATTAATTATTTTGGATTGTAGTATGTACAAAGGAAAGTTACATCTAACTCTTGGCATATATACTAGGAATTAACACTAAATTAAAAGTCAAGCATGTGGCTAACCCAGTTCATCCTTAAGATTTGGATTCAGATTTGCATTAAACTCCTATCTTAAAAACTGATGCCTCTACAGATATGACAGTGATTATCCCACCCTTCTTTACCAAGAGTCTTGATAAAAAAAAAGATAGAGGCTATTATCAGAAGACAACTTTAAAAATCATTACACTGTATTGCAATATTTTATAAAGAGTGATATAATCTCTAGGAAACTTAAGAGATCAGGCCACACCTTTAAAGGACATTTTCACTGCTCTGTGCTTTTGTGTAACACTACTTCTCTTACTTTCATGCCGCTATCATGAGTTTTTTTAAAATTAATTGTAAACATTTGCTTCAATATTCATTTGCTACTTATAAAAATATATACTTATAAAATACTTCCTGCACAATTAAACCATGTTTTCCATTTACTGGCTCAAGTTTTAATAATATGCTACTGGATGGTTTGATAATAATTATCATAAACACAGGAATCAATGATCACCTAATATGGAGATGACAGACACAATTAACTAAAATAATCCTCATCACAAACACTTAATATCATGAAACTGACATTATACTGAATTTTTACATGTACTATGTAAGACATCCTTCTGTGGAATTATAATAAGTCTTTTCACAGAAATGAATTAGGCTTTAACAGTAAATATGAACATTACTAAAGTAAACTGAAAAACTGAACACAAAATTATAATTTAACATATTAGAACCTGCAATATTTAAATCTAAACTGGAACTGTTTTCATTATCTACCAATATATGTACAAATATTTCTCTTCTGTTTGCTACCAACTCATTTCAAATGCCTGGAAAAAACAAAATGCATTCCAGTGTAACAGATGCCTTAAAGTACAAAGCTGGTGACTCTAAGGAAAAAAGCTTTCTTCTTACAGAAGAACTCTTTCTCTCTCAAATTACTAAACTAAGGGAATAAAATGTCAAAGAAAAAGAAAGAAAGAAAGAAAGAAAATAAATACATCATACCAGTAAAAAAAGTTCCTTTCTCACCAAATGCAAGTGCTAAGAATCACAGCAAAAGAAATATAAAAAATAATTAGAAAATAAAATAACTTCTCTGCCTAATGCTAAAAAATCATCTTACATTTACACAATATTTTTCATCTCCAAGAACCACAAAATATTTCACAAATAGTTTTTAGTATATTTAGGGGAAAATTAATTCAACACTGATATACAGGTCCAATTGTAAAAAAGAGAAACAGGTCACACTAACTCCACTTTAATAGCTGGAAGAAAAATAATCCTACCTAGCTGACAGTGATAATCCTACCAACTTGCAGTGAACGTGTAATTTTCTCTAAAAAGGTATCTAATTAGACAACAAGAACCTGATCAGAACTTTGGAGCCAAAACTCTGTTTTTTGATGCCTGGATCATAACCACAAGTTACAGAAGCCTCAACTTTATTTCATTGTGCTTACTGAAAAAGAGAAGTGGTTCAGGAAGCAATGCATGACAAAGCATCATACATGACATGCCTTCATATATTAAGGTGTCAGAATCAGTATGAGTATGTCACCACCAACTCAGAATGTAAACACAACCATCATTTGGAGGCACAAATAACCAGAAATTAACTTCAAATGAGCAACAGTCATGAAGAAAAAACATGTAAGCCTTCAAAAACACTTTGGTTAGCCTTAGAAACAAACAAACAAAAAAGATATGTCAAAAATTGCTCTCTGGTGCAGAGTTATCAAATCCTGAACTCTTTAAGCCTAAAACAAGTAAATCGCTTGGCACAGGCATGGATGTAAGCTTGGCTTTTCCATGTTAAGCTGCCCTAAAACGCAACAGTCAGGTTGACTACAATGTTTCCTTGTTTTGAAAATGTTGTCCTGTCTCATTACAAAGAGCTACTAAGAGAATGTTCTGAAACAGAGTTCTCTCACGGGATTTCAAGGTTGGTTTTTTATTAGGCTGACAGAGTTTGTGGTGAGAAACAGTATGACTGAACTCAGGGATAAAATGTCTTCAATGCCTGAAACATTACCTAGAGTTGAGCTGAAAGCTATGCCTCTCTAACACTGGACAGCAGATGACAATGCTGTCTTGAAAGAATTATTTTTTTTCAAGTTTTAACAGTAGTAAAAGGAAGCTTGGTCAGCAAAAATCAAAGGATGACAACTATTTGTGGTTCCTTGATTCAAAAAGAAAGGATAGGAAAACAGCTACAGCTAATAACTTATGTCTGTAAAGGTAGATGCTCTCACCGAGAGCCATGGAAACAACCATACAGGCTCTCAAGACAACTGCCTTTGCTTGCACTGCCTGAGGGAGATAGATGTCATGTGGTTTACTTGCACTGAAAGAGTGCAAGAAGTAAAACAGTCTGAAGAGCTGCACAGTGCTTCAGATTGAATTCCCCAACCCAGCTGACTATGGTTTCAGTAGTAAAAAACAGATAAAAGCAAAGAGGTTTCACATTTAAAATAGATGCCAGAACTGGAGTATCAAAGGCTGGTTGGAAAAAAGGAGTTTGACATATTTGTGGGGTTCAATACTATTTCATTGTGTAATGATACAGAAGGCAACAATTTATCACAATCAGCTCAGCCTGAACTTACTTTCAGTACTATATAAAAAATACAGCTATGCTTATCTGGAGATGTTGGTGTCTTAGTAGAATAGTACTTCTGCAGAGAAGTAAAGGTAAAGAAATTACTCACTTGATGTCTTGTAACATCTGGTAAGTTTTGGATACCTTCCCACATAACCATAAAACTGGACTAGAGCAGAAGGTGTCTATCATGAACAAACAAGTATAAGGATAGCTGTAGGAAACAAGTGAAGAAGGGTTGGTCCATGTGAGCACCCTGGTAGGTACACAGTAACACAAGGTGTCCTGACAAGCTGAATTTCGGTAAACCTAGTCAGCAGAAATACCAGCTACACAAAGAACCGAGACATTATTTCTGTGTACGTTGGAGAACGTCTAGGGATGAATTATCTAGGGCATAGCATGGCTCACAAACAGTTAACCTAGTGAAAATTCAAAGAGAAAGAATGTGAACACTTCAAACCTGTCACAATAATCACATAAGCGAACCTCTAGAGAAAGAGACAATGTTTCAGCTACTGAGCTGAACCCTCAGGCTCTCATGCATCAAATTCACAAATGAAAACAAGCTAGGATGGGGGATAGAAGATTCGTAGTGCCAAAATGCCAAGATAATGTAGTGCAGACCCAAATAAATTTGCCAATAGTGAATACATAATTTTGAAAAAGATGTCTGATCCCTGATAAGGATGCTACCCTTAAAACATACTGAAGCAGAACATGAAGGAGCAACAAAAAGTATGAATAAGGGGCATGTTGATAGGAAATAACATGGGTGATTGGTCTGAAACAAATGCAACAGCCTTCGAAGCTAAATACAAGGTGAGGAGACTACATAAGTATCAGTTGTGCTATCTTTACAAGAACAACAGAAACCATGTAGGAGATGAGATTTCAGGAGAGGAAGTAAATGGGGAGAAAGAGAAGATACTGCTTAGGAGAGACACTAAGACAAGTAGGTGATAGCTTCTAAAGCATATAGAAGTTAAGGAAGATTACAGTGTACAACAAAACTACTGCATATTTTTTGTAGAATTACATTTTTAAAATTACACTAGAATTAAAAATTCAAAACCTTATTCTCATATTCTTGAGATATTTTTGTGAGTTTCCCTTAAGGATCAGGACTGAGAGATTCTAGAACAATTGTTTTATTAGAGATGTTTACCTGGATAATTTTTGTTCTTTACAGACTTTGTGTACCATTCAATCTGGGGCATACTGGTGGCTCAGTTTCACTTGTGAAGTTACCATGAAAGCACTTCAAGTATATTATGACCCTGGAAGTGCTGCAATAGAATACAAAGACATTAAATAGGTCTGTTGTATGGATTATCTACTTTAGAGATGTCTTGGCAAGTTTTCCATTTTCATGCTGAGGCACACTCTTGATCCATTCAGTGTACTTGGTATCGCACAGCGTTTGCTTATACCGATAAGCTCAGCAAGGCTAGAGGGCTGTTTGAACACTAGGACGGGTGATTCTGAGAAGATTTTTTCAGGAAGATTTTTTTCCCCAAAGTAGGATCTTTTTTCTGTTACAGGATGCAACTGTATGATGATGTTGTAAAAGTTCCACGGATGGATGGTACAGGATAACTAAGGTTTTAGGATGAGTAATGGCATTTTCTTCCAAGTAAGTAATTCCTAACATTGTGTTTGGGTGGCTCTTTTCTCAGGAGTGTTTTTACTGATTAAAAACCCTCCTTACATGACTGAGATGAGCATACCAAATGATCTGATCAGTACAAATGTCTCATTTAAGTGTCTGACTGGATATTACATCTTTTAACAGTTTGGTACAGATTTTTATTTTATGGAAATAGGTAAACGCATATTTTTTCTACATACAGCAGTTCTTAGGTTGCAGTTTTGATACTGATGATACCGTCTAGAAAGTAATGTTGGTGTAGGAACATGAAAGATGGCTTGGCAGAAAGCTGGTAACTATTGAATTTGTGGTGGAAATCAATAAAGAAGTCTAAGTTTCTAGACCAGAAAAAATTTTCATCTGTGTATGTCAGATATGCCATGATACCATAGTATAATTATTAAGAAACATCTTCAAAGCAGCCAATGAAAAGGCTGGCTACTTTTGGGGTTATTTTCATGTTCATTGTTTTACAAAAATCTGGTACAGGTGAGATTAGTGAAAGCATAGCTCATGGGGAAATAGAGTTGTTTATTTAAGTTTTAAAATTTTGGTCCTTTTCTTGTAAACCTTCAAGGGGGTACTGTCAAGAGGTGGGATACTGGCATACAGACTAGAGATACTGCAGAAGGCTATAAGACTGTTGGTCAAGAGGCTATTTCTGTTATGGAATCTGTGGAGAAAGTTTCTTGTTCTCTGTGGAAAACCTGCTGTATGAATAACAAGGGATTGAGGTTTCAATGAGGGTTTCAAGGATGGACTAGTTGTAGATGGAGCCTGTGGTAGCGGACCTGCTCAGGTTCCCTTGTTTGTGGATCCGAGGGAGGTAGGAAATAATCCAAAGGATAAGAAATGAAGAGGAGGAGTTGCAAGTCAGGGTGAATACTCTTCTTTGATCTCAAAAGGAAGTGAACAGATGATCTCTTTCAACTCTCTTTGGGAGCTTTTGCCACCAGTGTCAGCCTCATTTATACAGTCCTCACAGTTTATGATTACTACAACTGTACCTTCATAGGTCAGAAACAGTGTTCTTTGCCAAGGACAGAACTAGTCAGTTTGCTTAGGCTGATAATGTTGTAGAATAAGATTAGAAATTGCTATGGTTATTTCTTATACAGTTCCTTCCCCTTTTATTCTTTCTACCTTAAAGCAAGATTTCAAACCAATCTTTGGCAGCAGCCCTCCCTAAAGAACCTAGGAAATAGAGCTTCTTATGGGAGTAGAAATACAGTACGTACAATCCAGTGGATGGACTCCCTTGCAACCATGGGATCAGTAAGCAGATAGCAGTGAGGTTTGTAAGTTTAAACTATGATGTACCCTTCTTGGGACATCATGAAAGAAAATTGTTGGTCATTTACGGGTCCAAAGTTTATGATAGTGTTCAAAATACACTAAGTTTCTGATATACTGCTGACGTTATGCTAAAGATTTTCATTTCGGTGGAAGATATCAGAATGTGCATATCACCAAGACTGGCATATCTCTAGGACCAGTATATCACTGACATCATAGGTTGCTGAAGAGATTCAGCTGAACTTCAAAACATGATGCTGAAGATTTTCTTGTCTTGGAGTTGGCTTGGTATGACTTGGAAGACTACTTACCCTATGTGCCATTTGATTACAGAGATATCTGGAAAGGAGGCTCTCCCTTTTCACACTAAGAAATGATCAAAAATATGAAGCATTCTTTTGGACTTGATGGGGGCTAGATGACAAAAACCAGTGTTGCTCACAAAAAAGGGTAAGTAGGAAAATATACATTTCCATTTAAATATAACCCTT
>NW_010123678.1:55000-60458 GCF_000699245.1 Pterocles gutturalis
CCATATTTTTTTCAATCCCTGATTCACTATTAGTAATTTTCTGAAATCTTTCTATCTTCATCCTTCTTCAGTTACTGTTCTTACTAGGATAATTCATGCATACGCAAATGCATGGATTCCTTAAAATATGGATTTTGTTTAAAAACATCTAAGCGTGCTTTTGGAAAACTGCAACCAGTCAGATAGTTTAAGCAGCCAGGTAATCTTTCCTGGTGTACGTAACAGACAGGGCTATTTCCAACACCACCTTATCCTTTTAAAGTCATCTGCTACAAATCGTGCTCTAAGCTCTGTCAGACCATTTTCAGTTTCATTGCAAGAGAGGGAACTAAGCCTTCTTAGCAAGTAAATATTGGAACCACTACAAGTATCACTGCCTTAAACCAGATGCAAGACTCTCTGTTCCCACTGTTGTTCCCACAGCACTTGCCTGCTAATTTATCATGCCTTAACAATCAGAAAAATGAAAGCAAAAATAATTAATTGTAAGGCGAGTAAACACAGCAAAAAAAAAGAACCCAACTTTCATCAAGTCGCAGGGATATGGACACAGGAATCAGAGAGTAAGGACACTCTCTTGTTTTTTATGTTTGTGCTACTGGGTTCAGACAGTGCGGAGGAGAAAACTGAGAAAAAGATGCCCGAAGGATGGCTGAACCTGGGATTTAGCAGCTGTCAGAGGGAAAGAACTGAGGTCACAAGGAAAAGTTAAAAGCTTTGACAGACAAAATCAAGTCACAGATGCATATATATGTGATATGTGTATAAAATACCTTATGTCACCATCAAAAATATTGTAGAATATGACAGTACAATAAATTCTATTGTGGCAATTTATTTGTTCATTTACAGATAGAAAAACATTAAGAAACTTCGTCAAAGCAAACAAACCATAAGTGTAAATAGACTTTTAAATTACATTAACATACTAGAAGAACATCTGGTACAAACACTGTCAACTTTCCATGCATTCTTAGACAAGTACTTGTGGTTAATGTTTCAGCTGCACTGGGCTTTTTTTTAATTATTATTTTTTTAATGAACTATGCTCACAGTTCATAAATGCTCAAAGAATGTTCTCACAAAATAAATAATCATGAATAAGCTCTCAATAAAAATTTCACCCTCCAACACTGCTTTGCAGTATATCTTCATGTTTAACTCCCTGATGTACAACGGTGCTGTTAGTTTTTGTGAAGATGGTAAGCTGTTTCTATACAAGCTACCAATTACTGCTTAGTCTTGACAAATCCTCTAATACACTAACAAAATAAAAAAAAAAAAGAAAATTAAATTATAATCTGATAAACAATGACAAGTAAAACCATGAAATACATTTAGTAAAAATACGAGCTACTACCAATGACCAGCACAAACTGGGCTGGTGCCTACTGCAGAATAAGATCGGGAGGAAGGCAAACCACATGTCATCACATATTCCCAGACTGAACTGCCTAGACAGTCTGTGGTGCTACCATTAGAAGGACATAATCAGAACACTTGATAGGCATTACTGAGAACAGCAGTATAGCCTTTACAGTAACCCTGACATAGCTTACATTCCAGTTGCTGACACAGAGATTAAGAGTGGCAGAGGTTTCTGCATCAATAAGACGGGTGGACCAAGACAAATATACTAAATGATCTCAGGTTTTTCTTAATTACAAGTCAGTCGCATTACATCTTGCAACAGTTTATGTCTACTCACAAACAGAAACACTGAAGTTGTTTTAAAAGAATGTTAACCTCAAAAGAGGAAGAATGTTTCATATTGCCATAAATACTTTGAAAATCCTAATTTCATTCTGCCACTGCTTTCTGGTGTCCAGACTGAGGTCAGGACATTCTTTAAATTTTAACTTTTTGTCCTCATAACACTGTTGGCAGGATCCTGCAAGGTCTCTACAGAATTAAACTGATGCTCTGCTGAGTGATTTGTTGAGCCAGAAGTGTGAATTCCATAGTTTGCATGAACTACCAACACCTTTCCGTTGCCACCTCCACTCTTACACGCCAGTGCATATCAATTCCAACTTGCAGTAGCCTGAATATTACAGACCTTGGCCTATTCTGAACTGAGCCAAAACACTGTGCTAAAATACGTGACTGCTCAGTGTCCACAAAACTTCCTATTGGACCGAGGTGACAACAGTTTAATTGTTCAACTGTTGTCAAGCAAATGACAAAGAAAATCTACAGATACACAACACAAGGGTAATAGCCACTTACTGTTTTAAGATCACTAAGCTTCTGTCCGCAAACATAACAAAACTGATCAACATTTCATCATCATAAAATTACTAAATTTAAAATAATTTTTGCTGACTATAAAGATAAAAAACCCCACCTTTGTTCCTTCCTTATTTATTCTGGAAAATATACTGTATTCATAAAACATACTGAAGGGCTTTACTTCTGCTGGTGACCTGAAGAGCTTAATACCTGCCCATACATATCCAAGGAAGTTCTGAAAACCCACTTAAGCAGCTTTTAATTTTCAGAAAACTCACATTTAAGAAGATCCATACATACCATTAATAAATTTTCAATGTTGTTTATGCACTTACGTATTCCTCTGATGCATTCTTATATGTTTCATAGGTCATTTCTTTTATATGCAATTTTAGAAATAAAAAAATATTTTTATACAAAACACATTTACTGAAATAAAAAAAAAAAGAATAATTCTTTTCATGCTTACTGGATCAAGCTCTGCAGAAAGATTACCAAAAAGTCAAAGATTCTTAGCAAGATAAAACCAGGATAACATTAAATATTGATATTCAGATGAAACATGGTGATGGTAGTAGTAAGGCAAAATCTGGCAAAGGAAAATGAAAACCACTGCTGGTATGTACATTACCATTTCGCCATACAGGTGTTTGTGGACTAGAGACAGAACTTAGCCATAAGGGATAGCAGATGAGTGATCCTGTAGCAGAAACGCAGCTTTTGATCACTGTTTCTTTACTCCTGTGGTCACTGGATTTTAAAGTAAAAATACTTTTTTTCTACCATAAGGGAAAACAATGTTGCTGGACTAAAACATTCCCTTGGGGAAAACAAAGAAACAAAACAATAAGTGGAAAATTTTCCTTATATGGTTTAATCGTTGACCAATGCTACTGGTTACACTGTATTTGAAAAGAAACAAGTCCTTCCTTAGCTAGGCTGACTGTCCCATCCCACGAGGAGATCCAAGAGACTGGCAGTGTCTGCTTATGTCCTTTTGCAACATTGTGTTACTAAAGCAATTTTCAGTTCACACTTTTTTCCAAATTTAGTCTATGCGAGCTCCAGGACAGTAATAGAGATTAGTTGCAATGATCTATCAGAGAAGTTTCTCCAAACACAAAGGTGCAAAGTTTTTAAATTTTATCTTTGCAGGACTATGCATAATGTGATATAATTGTGACTGTCAATGTGTAAGACTGAATGGAAAAAAGTTTAATAAACCAACTTTCTTTCTGCTTTCTCAAGAAAAACACAGATGACAAAAACACGGGTGACAAACCACCCACTTTAACCACAAGATTAATACAATACTTATCTACCAACATTTCCTCCTGCAAATGAAACAAATTCTACATGGGCTTCTGAAGCAAAATACCATTCCTGAAATTTTCCACAAAATGGTACAAAGATAAAACAAAGTACAATTCCATGGCCGTTATACTAGGTGGGTTTTCAGACTCAAAGAAGTTTCAGGAAATTTAAACAGATGGCAAAATATGTTGCTTCAATCAGTTTGTCCAACACAATAATTTTCACTGGACAATGTATTACACAAGAGGTAAGAAAGGAATATATACATTTTTTTGCAATAGAAAAGGTGAGACACTTCATCAATTGTCAGAACGGTACTAGCTGGGCGAGAGGTACCATATTAGGAAAAAAGCTTTTTATTAAAATTTTGGTCCACTTTTCCATGATTCCTTACTGCATCCTGTTCATACTTTTAAATAGTACGTAAAATCCTATTCAGTGTGTTATTAATTTGAAAAAAAAGGACATTTCTTCAACCTTGCTGCAATTTTAAAAGGTTAAGCACTACTGGGAACCTCAAAAGGGATTTTATTAAATAGGCATTTTAGGATTGACTTTTATAAAAAAGTTTGAACTTGCTTGCTTTAAACAAGCAAATTGCAAATATCCTTGTATTTTCCTAAATTCTGTTTATATTCTAGGCAGATTATACAGTGTATGTGCGACACAAATATTTGGTATATTTACAATATATAACAAAAGCAGACTGTTCTTGAGATTTTCTGGAAATAATAATTTAACATGTCTCATGAAAGGTGAAAGGAAAGACTGATGTGTGCTAAGTTTTTACTTTGTCCATAAGTTTTAAAAAATCAAAATGCTCATTTTTCTTTTTTTTTTAAATACATTTTCTTTTGCACATTCAAATGGGAGAGAAAGAGACTTTATAACTGTATTCATTTCAGTAAATAGACATATAGTTCACATGAAGTAACAAAGATTCCCTACCTTGATGGACTGACTGTAAGGTCCTATGCTAGCAGGTGCCCAGTGGGAAATGCTCTGTACATGCATGACCAATTTTTCATCACGTAACACATCATCCATTGCAGCGTCGTACTTATGTGCAAGCCAGTCAATGCAAAACAGTACTCCATCAGGTAACAGGGTTTCCACGCATACTCTGAAAACACAAGAATATTTTTTTTTCTTTCCAAACAGAAAGTTTGCTTGCACCGAATTTCATAATTTATTTTCCATGGGTTTTTCTTTTGGATACTATGCTATGAAATTTTGTCAGGAACATAAAACAAAGCTACAGTATCATAATAACCTGCTAGCATTTGCACTGTTAGCTCCTCTCCAAATAACGACCCACTTCAGACTTCCAGTAAGGTAATTTCCACTACCAAGGAGAAACTAGCATTATAGCTAACGGCTCGTTTCTATTTGGTTATTTTTATGATGTGTATCACTTTAAGTACACATGAGTTCTTTAATTAAAAAAAATCTTAGCCACACAACTCTGGATGTGCCAGATAAGTTATGCTAAGCAGCCTTCAGATTGAGTGTACCATTGTCATATTCTTGCCTCTACGCATTTTTCACGGGATCTCCTTCCAATGGTTGGACTAGAGGTTCAGGTTTCTAAAAAGCATCAGCTTATTTATTGTTCCTTTACAACTTTCTTGCATGGTATCATGCAATACTGAGCATATTTTTCTGTTATACTTCAAGTTTCATGATGGACACAGACTTATAGACTGAAAACCTACTTAAGCATTCATTTCAAAAGTTCACTTTTGTTTGCTCCAAGGAAGACTGAGTGCCTGGATGGACAGACAGAAAGTCTGTTGCATGCAGCCAGTGAAAAAGCAGGGAGAGGGGGTGTGGGGGGAAATCAACATTTCAAAGCCTGAAAAATAATTATATTTGCAGTCCATGCATAAAAAAAGTCATTTAGCTCCCAGCA
>NW_010123678.1:60472-116464 GCF_000699245.1 Pterocles gutturalis
AGGAATCCAACAAAAAAATTACTTGTTCTCTTTACATATCATATAGCATAACCGTACAAATTTCTTCTTATCTTGCTTATTTCTTCTAAGAAAACTGTTTTTCTCCCCTCCTCCCACATGCAAATACAGTATTTTATTCTCATTATCATCAACATAAGCATGGATGAATGGATTTTCTGCTTGGGCTGGTAGATTTTCAAGACAATTTTGCAAATTTAGTGCAGATCCACACCCCTCAGTCAGTGCTTCCAGCACACAGCTTGTGAGAACTCGCACAACCAGGTCTCTGTGCATAATGCAATGATGCAGCCATGCAAACTGCTGTATAATTTTTCTTCTGGACAAAATACAACATAAATATATTTCTTCCATTAAAATAATAATAAAAAGCAATTTTCCTGCAACTTCCTAATATTTCTACCTGTTATTTTAGTGATGGAAGACTACGTGGCTGGGTACGCAAATATCAAGGGTTAAAACATGCAGCAGCATGAGAAATGAAAGCAGCTGAATTGGGAGAAGTGTAAGTGTCATAAAGAGAACTTGAGATACATAGGAGTGGAGATTTTGTGTAGTTTACAGCTGGGACTAGATCTCTCCTCTTAATGCACACACAATCAACACTCCATCCCTCTGTGACTTAGTAATCCTGGCCTACAATCAGCATCTCAAAGAAGCCTCTTCAAGATCTCTTTTAGTCTCTTCTGACACCCAGATGGTGTAGGAGAATGTGAATCTGTCATGATATGTATTGTCTTAACAATGTCTTTTAACTATTTGTCATGCTATACTTAAAATTCACATGCCTACACTACACTTCATATTCTATAATAAGAGTATAAAATACAGTATTTTACATTAGGAAATGCCTAAACAGTTGGTTTTAAAATAAGAACAAGATATGAGGTCTGACCTCACAGTTGACCCTGCTTTGAGCAGGGGATTGGACTACATGACCTCCAGAGGTCCCTTCCAACATGTATTAACCTATGATCCAAGTTGAATTTTTCAAGCTATAGCAGTTCTGCATACTGAGCACATTATCTCAGATGCTTAATAACATGAATTACTGTAATAAGAAACCCTTTTGACAAGGGCAATAAAGAAACTACAAATGGAAAATTAGTTATCACATACAACTTTTCAAAAAGCAGAAAAAACTTCATGGGCTAGGTGTTTGCTACCCAATTTCAAATGGAAAAAAACCAACAACACACTCAAATAGCACAGGAATCACTTACTGCATACCTAGACCATCAAGCTGTTTCATTATGTCAAAGGTGGACTTGGACTTTGAAGATTCTGTACAACAGACATTAAAAAGCTACGATTTGGGGATCTATGAATGAAAGGGTTAGCATCAGTGTAGTGTATTCAGAAGTCTGAAATAATTTCTTTCCATACTTGCATTCTTAGCTACCCACTAACAATCATTATCTGACAGAAACACAAGACATTAAGAACAACCCCACTGGATCAAACCACAGATCCATCTAGTCCAGTACTCATCTTCAACCACAGCCAAGTGCTTACAAACAGAGGAAGAAAAGGAACAGAGTAAGTATATATTGGTACTGTCTTGAAATATCTCCCAGTATCAAGTGATGTGCCTCTGGGGCACATCCTCAGCTAACAATTTTGCTTTTGTATTTATCAAAATAAACAGAACAAGGTGAATAAGGTTTGTCACCTAGAAGGTTCCAAACCTTTGTACTTTTAGAAAGACTTAATAATCATTGATAGTAAAGGCTTTAATAAGGCTCCTGACACTGTCTCCCCTAACATTCTCATAGAGAAGTAGATGTATGCACTGGATGAGTAAACACTGAGGTGTACTGAAAACTGGCTGAACAGCCAGGTCCAGAGGGTAGAGATTAGTGGTACAAAGTCTTGTACGTGGCCAATAACTCCTGGTGTACCCTAGGAGCTTATACTAGGTCCAATGCTGTTTCAACATCTTAATTAATAATCTAGATGATGGAGCAGAATGTGCCCTTGGCAAGTTTGCAGATGATATAAAACTGGGAGGAATGGTCGATAAACCCGAGGTTTGTGTTGCCATCCAGATGGACCCAGACAGACTGGAGAAACAGTCACACAGGAACTGCATGAAGTTCAACAAGTGGAAGCTGAAGTCCTGCACCTGAGGAGGAACAAACCCATGCTCCAGTACATTCTGCAGGCCAACTGGCTGGAAAGCAACCTTGCAGAAAAGGAGCTGAAGGTTCCTGATAGACAAAGTTGGACACGAGCCAGCAATGTGCCTTTGAGGCAAAGAGGGCTGATGATATCCTAGGCTACATTCAGAGGACCATTGCCAGCAGTACAAGGAAGGCAAACAAACAAGAAAAGAAAATTACACCAACACAAAAGACTTGTCAGCTCAATCAAGCCACAGAGAAGAACTGAGACTTGCAAAAAAATGTATTATTCTTCTGTAAGGCCATATGGAGTGGGGGGAGGGGGTGAACGTTTTAAAACTTTATGGTATATATTAAGGCAACAATTTTCAACCCCAGTGTTTTTGAGTTGAGCAGCCCTTATATCATTACTCCAAAAGGTAGCAAAAGTCTGCTGCTAAGACTGTGAGGCACAAACATTTGGACAAAAGCTTCATAAATATGGTAACAATAATTCAGTATGTTACAGTGTATCATAAATATACTATAGCAGTAGTCTAATCCTACCTTGCTGGTGGACACAAATCAAATTCTGTCACATAAACTGAATTTATAACATTGAAGTCTTTCATGCTCTTCATATACAGATGAACCAAAATAATATCCTTCAGTTTCAATCCCTCTGAAGTCATATTAGCTGCAGGATAAAAATAATATACAGAATATTTAGATATGTGTAGAAAGACAGCATAGCCATCCTGTTTTTGTTCTGCAAAACCAACTGCTAATAACCTAACAGCTGCCTAAACACGACTGAAGGCTTTGCAACATTTCTCCCTGTAATACTTTCTTTTTTTTTTCATTCAACTCTTTCTCGTGTTAGTTTTCCAAATATACAGACAGAATACAAATAAATTTTATCCACCGTGAGCAGTGGTGAATTCTTGCCCCAAGAAAACTTATCATGCATTAATGCATGCAGGTATGTTACACCCTGAATTCCTTGTATCTGTAAGTCTTATTATCTCGTATTTTTTTATTTTCAGTCTATGACAGCTAGTAATCTATAAAGGACTTTGAATCACGAAAGTACAGAACTGGAAAGGACAATAAGAGGTCCTTCAGTGCATCACCCTCTTCAAAGAAAAGATCAAATATTTATGTTATTCCAGAGGGATGCTTGTCTAAGCTGTTTTTAAAACCCCTCACTGCAACAATAATCTCTGCATAAACAAAGAGTTATAAATGGTAAGACAGACAATAGGAAACAAAAGTAGCCACAGAAGAAATGAAGGAAAGATGAGAGCAGAGGAAAGTTCAAGCAGACAGTTAAAGAAAAGATACCAGGAAGCGAAGATCATCAGAATGTGTATGTGTAGAAGATTCCAGTCATAGCACTTAAGGAGCATGTATTACTCTTACATAGTCAATATCATGACAACATATGTGAATCAGCTCTGCACTGTGGACCTTTTGTAACTCATAACCAATAGAAACTAAATTAAGAACAAAACCTTCTCCAAATATAGGACATATGTAATAACAGAGGCCCACGTGACCTAACTGAAATGAGCCACGCAAAGCTCTTCTCAGTGTAACTTTGGGGATCCTGTCCTTTAACGTTACAGTGTGTACCTGCATACACCTATATATTCCTTTTCCAATGGAGAAGTACAAGAGCATAAAGACAATCTCTGTTGGCTGTTGCCTTAGTGAGAAACAAATGCTTCTTGTGTAAAACATTTCTGTGCTTTTTTTAAAGACAGTTCAGGAGTTGGCACACTTCCATAAAGGTCAATTTGGTCACACCAATACTGAATTTTGCTGTAAATGTCTCACCTTTACTTAGTCATACTGCCATTAGTGTAGGCTATCTGAAGAGGGGAATTCTCATTGACAGAAAAGGAAGTGTGTGCTAAGCGATATAAGAGATGATGTAGCAATTGGCATAGGACCCCTATAAAATCAAGACAGATCTCCAGAAATATCATCTGAGAAACTAGCACACAATGATAATCCTGTCCAAAAACATAAGTGTATTTGAATGCTGCCTGATAGCAATCACCATGTCAATACCAGCTGCTACGTCATCAGTCAAGGAGGAAACAAGGACATTTTTCAAATTTCCAGCCAGCATTTTAGTCAAGAAAAAAAGAGTTTTGGCCTGCAGTAAAAAGTTCTGCAGCTTTATATGGAATACTGGAGGGGGAAAACACCCAAACAAACTGAACCTCCATCCCAGGTCTAAATTTAAAAAGCATAACAGAACAAACTAACTCAAATTTGTGCACACTTAACAGTATTAGATTTGTGCACACCTAACAGTATTAGAGCAAGTGGAAGGCAAAGAGATTTGAATAAGTTCATAATTTCTAGCTTTATTTTAAAAAAATCTTCTTAAAGTAAGCAAAAAGTACAATCCCCTTTTCCTCTGCATGAATTAAAGAGAAATGACGGGACATAATTTTTTCCTAGCTTGTAAGCAGAATAAAGCACTCTGTCTAGTAGAAAGGCATAAATGATGAACCGGTTACCAACCCACCAGTTGGGTTCTTGAGAACAAGTGCTGTTTCCCAAGGAGAGGACTCCTGTTTCCTGGAGAGCACATCTCCAGGATGTAAAGGGAAAACATACAGCCTCTCTGTTGAATTTCAAGCCATTCATTGTTCGTAATAATTTATAAAACATGATCAGGTGAGACTTATCCTTACTTAGGGCGAACTGCCTAAAAAGAACTAACCCAAAAGATAACACTGGCCGAAGTACAGGTTAATTAATGGGTTATCCAGGACCCTGAGGCTGAGAACCACAAAAGACAGCAAACTGTCTACAGGAAGTAGAATCTTAGACTAAATTTTAATGTAATAAAAATCTATGTAATTCCCTTCAAGCCTATAGAGCTTTGCCATAGTACAGCTGCACCAGAGCTGCTTTATATATAAAGCACTGCCATCTTTGTCATCTTCCAATCACATCTAAAGAAAAGTTTAACAAAAGGGTTTAAGAAAATAAATGTAAACAGTAATGTGCTGCATTCCCTCTTGTTCTTGGCATAACAGAAGAATTGCACCCACTTTACAGAACAACCATGTTTCATAACATCTAGTAATAATTTTTCTTTTCTGAATCCTTTTGGAAGCACTTACCCTCTTTAGAGGTGCTTAAATCAGTTAACCCAGCAAAGAGGTTAAAAGGACTGTGCTTATTCCATTCTCAAAGCACCGAAGACTGATCTGCTGTATAGCTCGTAAGTATGAGTTCAGAAAAAGCCTTGTGCATATTTGCAGATCAGTTAAGTGCTCAGAAACAAATTGTTTCTTTTGCTGTGACAGAACCATAATTCTGTCATAATTCATAGTCTTCCACACCCACTTCCAAAAAGAGAAAAATGAAAGGAAACGTGAGAACTGACATTTTCTACCACGGATCAGAAAAATACTATTTTTTTTTAAACTATAATACAGGTAATGCAAGTAATTTGCTGAAAGCAATAGGCTACTGTACTAGTCAGAGACACAATCTTTTCTGACAGCTGCTAAAGCAAAAATATATAGTGTTTGTACTGGCAAGTTTCCATTCAAATATAATGAGGACAAAATAAAACTACACAACCTATACAACCCTTTTGCTTCAGTTTACAGATTATGCCCAGATTTACACTAAATACTATCATCTTTTAATAAAAGTTTGATCACATTCACCTTGATGATTTCCAAGCAATCAAAAACTAGTTTAATGACCTTCTACAAAGTATTCTTTGCTTCTGAAAAAAATTCTAGGGTTTCTTTATCACCCTATATTCAACCATGAATACTCTGCTGCACGTTGAAAAAATAAGATTTTATATCACAGTATGTCACACAAATTCATGAATGAGAATATGAGCCTACACATTTAGATACTAAAAAAATATTTCCATTTTATGAATGAAAAGAAGCCTGTATAACATGCTTTACTGAAAATTTAGAACGAAAAAAAATACAAAACAAAAATGTGAACATTTTGTTTTACATGTCAGTATCTGTAAGAGGGGGATAGTAATGAATCTGGATTTCATGATTCCCAAGACACCAATTTCTGCTTTATATTAAGAATATAAATTAGATTTACTGCTACTGACCTAATCCTAGATGCCAAAATGTGCAACAGCTTTCTAGAAAACTTAATTTAAAATTATGGTAGCTGCAAAAGTGTCTAAGCAAGTAGACAGCATCCTTAGCACACATGCATACTCTCACACACAGTATATATTGCAAGAAAGCTATAAAGCAAGTTATAAAGTGAGTAAGTACTGTGGAAATAGTGTTGTTACAGTGGTATGAATGCTACTCTGGCTTTCTAGGGTCTTCAAAAGCCAGTCAATTTATGATGTGTTCAATATTAAAGCTGGCAGTCTTGATATCAATGATTCCAATCAAATGCAAAATGAGATGGCAAACTGACAACCACAACATTTAAAGGTATAAAACCATATGACAAAACAGATTCTTACTTAATACCAGATTAAAAACAGTACTGTTAACGACAGATAATGCATTAACTGAATAAAGCACCTCGGAGAGAAGTAAATGCTTCCCTTGATGCCTCTTGAGCATTTTTGCTTGTTGATGGAAGGAGATGGGCAGTGATACCTGAAAACCACTGGTAACCACTCACGGATTTTCCTGAATTTCCAAACATCTTAGCTATGGGAAATGAAGAACAGCACTATGATTATAATAAGGAAAGTTAACCTAGAATATGTTTTAAATTGCTTAAGTAACAAGGACTTCTACAGGAAAAAAAAATCACAAATGGTAAAAAGATCTTCAAAATATATTTACAGACAGATATAAACTAAAAAATGAAAGGTAAGTGTACTGGTAACAAAGTTTCTAAACACCTGAAAAATCCTTCTGCAACACTGCCTTCAGACAATATGCCTGCAAGTAGTATTTATCTGAGAATTTCAGCACTTGATTTCTCCTCCTCTCCATTTTTGCTGACCTTTTACAATTTCTCTGGTTTTGATATGGACTTGGCACAAGTCGTGACACTGAAAATTTTATTTCAAACTTATATGCCAAATTTTAAGGGAAGTTAGGTCTTTAACCTGTTTCTGATTATCTTAGGAAATGCATAACATGTTTAGACATTTTTTTAACATCCCACCAGGCACTTATCCATATTCAAGAGCCTAAATACCATTCAATATCAAACACCGTTACACTATGAAACTTAGTTTTTTGGAAAACTTTACTAATCTTTGGGTGTAGGGTAACAGCGATGCTGTGGAACTTCAATGAGGTACCAATCTATGAACTCAGGTTTATCTTGCACTAATCATCTCATGTTTGAGGCAATGCTAGTATCAGACATGTGATTAGTTACTGCAGCTCAGTAACTTGCTAGGCTGCTAAACGTGATCATGCATCTCACCCTGAGGTTGCTTGAATTGGGACAGACTCATATACTATGTAAGCAAGTTCAACAGTTGTGTTTTACGCTTCATTTTAGAGTCTGCTTTTCTGTCTTAATTTAATTAATTTAAAAATAGTAGTGCATGGTGCAGTTAGACCTTTGAAATAGAACTCAATCCCTGCATTCAAATTAATAATTATACTATAGTAATGTCATTCAGGAAAACAAAACACATTAATGTGTGTCGAAAGGAGGAGAGGGATGGAGGAGAGGGATGGACAAGAAAAAAAAGGGTTATGCTCCTTCTGTAAAACAGCTTGAAATGTTTCATTACTGCAGATTTACTGATTCCTATCAGAATATCACATTGCAATAGGATCTCTTTTTTCAGACTGGTTATTAAAGGTCACAGACATTCTTTTCAGGAGTGTTCTTACAGTAATTAACAGCATACACCACCACAGCATGAAATATTCAACTTTATTTTTCTAATGAAAGTTGTGCAAGACTCACTGAAATCCAAAGAATTATTTTTCAAAGACTTCCAGATGACCGGAATGTTCTTCTGTGGTTCATCCTCTTCTGATGAAGGGAAAATACAGTCATCATCGCAGCTTACCTCACAAGAACAGCTACTGACCACAGACGCACCTGGAGATTCCCCCTGCTTGAGACAGACATTATAAAATAAGCAAGTAAACAAGCATGTCAGGTAGTATGAAATCACCACATATTATGATCCAAATTTTGGGTTTCAATTACAAAATATACTATAGCTAACTGGGTACTTAAGCTTAGAACAATTCATGGAACAACAGCATTAGCATTTCCCACTATTCACATTGCAGAAACTGGCAGAATACAATGTGCTGCTGTTGACATATCATATAGAATAAAAATGCAGACTTGGTACTAAACAAGAAAAACAGATACAGAAAACCATGAGATTCAAGAGAGAGAAAGAATACTATGATGAAGTGCTATTCCACAATTATATACAGGACAACTATGTTTTCCAAAAATAGTATAAATTAAGTGAAAAAGGGAACAAAAGTACAAAAGCAAAAATGTAATCATTAACACTTGTCACTGAACACTTGAAACAAGCAAAAATCTAACAAGAAAGCTTTAAAACTTTGTGGAGCCTTGAATGAATGCAGTCCATGTAAAAAGAAAAAATCCTTTTTCTAGATGGAACTATCCCTTCCATCAAACTCACCACACTTTGAGATGCTCAGAGTTTTGAGAAACAGAAAAGACAATTTTCCAAGATTTATACATCAAAGTAATTTCTTGAGAAGTAAAATAATTCACTGTACCTTCTCTTCTTCCCAAACACTTTCGTAGTCTAGGAGGAGAAAACTACCCAGTGCACCTTTTAAAGCAACAGTATCTATACCATTTCCCAGTCATTGAATTACACACACCTTCAGCTACAGCTGTCAGTTGACATATTTTGCCGTTATGCAGAGGGCTGCCTGATAGCCCCTAACCCTTCAGGTATGACTTAGAAAATAAAGAAGCAGGAACACAAATCTGTAACTGAAATAGACCTTAAGCTGTATTATGCTACAAGAACCAAGAAAATTCCTTTTTTTCTATTTTTTTTCAAACTTGCTAACTTTTTATCCACAAGACGTGGCTTTATAGAAATATAAAGAGTGTATAGAGGCAGAGAGTGCTAGAAGTGCTACCATTGCCTTCCTGCAAATTGTTGGTTTACTAAATTACTTGCTTTCACTGGCTAATTTTTAATGTCCATCATGAAACAATCGATTTGTATGTAGCACGGGCATTCACTGAGTACTAATGTAACAGCAAGACATCACAGAGATTGCACCTCTTGGTCCTACCCCCTGACTAAGTGTGCACAGGCATGGTGACACAAATTATACTGTCACAACACTGCCCTGGGTTTTGGTTTTACATAACCTGGATTTTAACTTCAATATGATATAACAATCCATCACTAGGCAAAAAAAATATGTTAATCAGAAAAGTTCCAGCTTGCCAGTATGACAGCCACTTTTTTTCTCGCTTTTGTGAAGCTTTACATAGTTACCTTTTAAGAGATTTAAAGCTACAGATATCTTATGTAGGTACTATTAGAGACCTGTAGCTTCTCTCCCTTCCCTGACCTGAAGGACTGAATTTATACACTCTGCAAGTGAACACGAAAAGAGCACCTTTTCCATTTTTAAGCCATCTGTGAAAATTGTTCTTTCAACTATGTTTCTAAACATGTTTTCTGCAAAATGTGCTTCATAAAAAATTCATGGAGATGTAGTGAGACTCACAGACTGTATCACAAATGGTTTGGTGTAACTTACAGAACTCCCCTGCAGCTTTGTAATTTGTTAATATTACAAATATCCCAAAGTGATGCCACATTAAGTTTTTCTATCATCCACAGTCACATTCCTTTTCCCCAAATATTTCAATATTTTATAAATTGTTAAGCTAGCATCAATATTACTCCACAGATATAAATAAAACTATAGATCCGTGTTTACACACATACATGGTCAGTTGCAAAATTTTTGGAAATTACTAGGACTAGAAATTCTACATTCTCTTACACACACCAAAGACCATAAAAATAACTACAGACTACTGTTGATTTCAATGCCTATGATATATCACAATGATTCATTCAAAGCTGACTCCCACAATGCTCCAAAAAACATAGTCTACCAATCACTTTCCGTAGCACCACTGGTGCAGGCTACACTAGAAGTATTAGGTGTGGAACCTGGCACTACAAGAACCGGCTCAATGCCAGACTAAGTAGAGCTGCCAGACTCTCTTTAGTAGCTATATTCAAATCTCACACAAATGTTGGTTTTCCATGCCTATCGACAGAGAAAGTAATCTAAGAATTTAAAACTTAAAGTAATAGACTTCCACAAACGACTAACTTTTCCTGAATAATATTCTCATCACTTTAAAACCAAAAAATCAAGCTTGCTATAACATTTTAATTAAATCTTACAGAACCTATTTTATCACATAACATTTTCATGTTACTTCACAGAAGCAATATATTTTCCCATTTGTTATACTGTTTCTCCCACACCCACTGTTCATTGTGATACCAACCTAATTTTGGATCAGAGCCTGCATGCATGCATATGCTTAACTATATTCACATAACTCATGTCATTGATGTAAGTGCACTCAGAATGAAGTTACGCAAACACATAAGCGTTCCAAGATCCAAATTCTCCTGTTGAAAAAACCTTGGAGCTAGGACTGACTGCTACAGCTGAAATTCCATGCAGTGGTCTTTTATGAAAACAACAGATTGCCTTGTTACAAAGCTTACATTCTCCACTGCAGAAACTGGTATCAAAGCCTATCACAACACAATGCCAAAACTGATAGTTGTCCCACTGAGCAGCAACAAGAATACAGCGAGGCAGAGAGCTCAGAAGACATAAGGGAAGACGATGATAACATCTTTATTCTTTGTGGTGTACCTTGATATCAGAACTCCTTGATATAAATATAATGAAAGACCACATACATCTCCTTGAAGTATTTCAAGCACAATAACTCTGAAAGATTTTGAAATTAAGTCTCTTTATTATGAAAAGAGAATCAAAAATTCTCTTTTCTCAGAGAACTGGATGGAATCTGCAATCAAATGGAATAGGAAGAAAATATTTTCTTTATTATCTTAGTGTTTGCAACAGATTAGTGAACCAAAAAAAATGTAGTTGTTAAAAAGTTTCGAAAACATGCCTACAAGGGTTATCTATATTCCTATGATGGGGAAGGGAAATGAAAAGTTACCTAGGAGAAGTATCATTCAGTGATGTCAAAGTAGTAAAAAAGATGCCATCCATAATGTCACCAACAAAACATTATTCTGCAATTTGAAATTCCTTCCAGTTCCCTGTAACATCAAAGTCTAATTCTACAGCTAAAGTCCTAAATGGAAATTAACTAAAATAATTCATGCCAGAAGGAACTGGACAGAAACAGGCCACAAAGTCAAATCAAATCTAACCTCCAGGATCATGCTTCTTTAGTACACAAGGATTAGCTTTTAAGTGCTGAGTTACTAACTGATATTTATTTTTTTTTTGTAGGGTGTGTAAGCACCAAATAGTGGAAAAAAGTACGGTACTATAGGCATATCAATCTTGAAGGCATCTCTTTATCATTATGCCGTTAAACCATGCTAACTTAGTAACAAGTTATGCTCTGAAAAACTGTCTGGTTCTCCATCTTCATAACTTCTTGAAAACCTAGCCTACTTTATCATGACATAAAATAATCTATAGTCAAAAGATTCTAATGTTTTTCCTTATGATATAACCATTGCAGAAAATAGACTATTTTCCTTTTAACTATACAAGACATTAGTTTACATACTAAAATCCAGGGCAGGTCTCTGTAAACCTTAACCCTCTGAGAGTGTGACAGATTTATCTACAATGAGTTTGAAATATGATTTACTACAACACTGCTTGAAACTGGGAGGCTTTAACCAAATCTAAACCATCTATATAAGAAGGGGAAAAGAGCTTCTGAAGAGATAAAAGTAAAATCTTGATTCTTATATAAAATGTTATGCACTTTAATACGATTTTTTGCCTGATTTATGTAAAGCTTTGTGTTTTTCATTTTCCCTAGCCTGTCACATTGTAGTGATGTATAGTGCATGTTAGCATCAAGTTTGCCATGAGCAATAAAGCCAGTTCCTCCAAAGAATTATTAATATATTATCACTCTTCCCCACCATGCCCTGCTCCCAAATTTTCCTTTATTCAGCCTATTTGGTTTTGCTTCACATAATTAGTTGATACACTTTTCAGGGTCTCCCACACAAATATTTAATGTTTCATTTTTGAAAGAAATCTCAAACTAGAAATCGACAGGATGAAATACAATTTACTTTCCAAGGCAAGAATGAGGCCATCATGGAAGAAAAATGTACAGGTATTTTAGCTGTTTGGGACAATAAAATAAAAAAAGAAGGGGGGAAAAAGAGTCATGATCTATTGAAAGAAATTCAGGAAGTGTAGCTGCTCAAGAGAAATGAAATGTAACATACTAATATAATAATGTTCTATAACAATCCCTGCACCTAGAAGAGGTTCAGTGATCTTCAAAGTGCACAAAGTAGGAAGAAGACCTATAAAAATATGACTGCAACAGTAGTAAGAAGATCACGAGGCACTCTCTTCAACAAAATACTAGCACTTACAGGAAGAAAAAAAAATTCTTCCCACAAAATAATGAAAATAAAAATAGAAAAGTGTTGACCAATGCTAAGAAAAAAAACACCTTCTGTTTTGACCCTTTTAGCTCTGCTCACACAGAAGCCTGCAATATTTAAACCACTAGAGTTCCTATTCCTGTTCAGCTGTTTCCATGGAATCATAAGCTAAGACAATGAATCCCAGTGAACTACTAGTGATTCCCTTAAGATCTTTGACCAGGATGATCTCCTCTACATGATTTGAAATCATTCATCAGATGTATCTTCCATATGGAAAAGATAAAACAAAAACCAGTATGTTTAAAACTTGAGCACTTCTGGATCAGCAAGTTTTTAAATCATCCACTTTAAACCAGAAACGGCAAAAAGAGATGCCACCTCCCAGCAAATCAACACTGTTCATACAGGTTCCACATACAGCTGCATTCCACAGTGCGGATAGCTGTACTGCACAGGTTACACGTGTGCTTTACTGAACCACGTTGGCTGAGCACCTTCAGGTTTCAAGATGAAAAATGCTACACACATATACTACCTCCATTCATTCATCTGACACAAGGTAGCACTTGTGTTAAGTTTTGCCTTATGTCAAGTTCTGAAATTCAACTAAATATGTACATTGTTATTTGAAAGTACACGCACATGAGAACATGTAGCTTCATTCCAAACTGTGACAAAGCAACATAAAAATAGAAAGCATGCACATAGCTTTAAAGGATGAAATTTGCATCTACTTGCCTTATTCTCCAGGTGTAATTTTAAAAAACGAAGGTAGGCCACAGGTGCAAATGCATCAGCTGAATGCACAACCACCTTGGCTGAATCTCTGAAACACAAAATTATTAGCGACAAATATTAGTATATCACTTTACGTATAGACAATACTTAGTTGATACATAACACAGACTCCAAGGTAACTCATGGAAAAATCTATTAATTTCTTATTTATACCAATTAAGAAAAAAATAGTTTGCTATACGAAATCGTATTGTTGAACAAACATTATCTTCACTAATTTTAAATTTTCAAATGGAATAAACTATACTTCCAGACCAGTACTGAGAGACTCAGGTGTAGTCTATGAAAGCAAAAATGCCATTATGTTTTCCATTCTAGAAACTTAAATGTAAAGCTAACTTTTAATTTCATCAACAGGAGATTTCTTAAAAGTCCATTCTTCTTGATTAATGCTCCAGGATTAATTCTTGAGGTACTAACAACATACAATATTTCACGCTGAGAAACTGACTGATTCAACCATCTTGCATCTGATATTGAAGATTACTAGACACAACTTTTTAATGCCAAATGTGTTGGTAACAATGATAAACTTCCTGTATGCTGACTCAAATTAGTCAATTCTCATTTTCATTTTTACAGACACAATCTGTCACACTTTGATTCACAAGAGGCAGTATCTGTTATATCCATCTGTATGGTTTTACTACTTAAGAAAAAGGTAGCTCTAGGAAACAAACATCAGAAGGTGAGAAACTCAAAGAAAACATAAGAGAAACTCTGACACAGTACAAGTAAATCTGAAATTTGTTATAAGTAAGGCTAAGGACACACAAATGATTTTCTTGAAATCACAGTGCCCTTGACACCTTCACAGTATTCCATGAGATGAGATCGGTTTCTAGTAATGTCACATAAAAAGCATACAAACTGGAAAGAGTTGAAGCCTTGGCCAGATTCCACTGACTTAATGAAAGTGTAAAATTAACACGAAATATCTGTATCCCAAAAATGTGTTTTGGGATTTAAAATAACAAAACTCCTAAGATAACCATAATCACTACAATGCACAATAATGATAAATACATTCAGCATAAGCAGCTCCATGTCCCTGTTAGTAAACTTTTAAACAATTTGACAAATAAGCCTTTCGCTTCATTCTTGAGAGTTATTATCAAGATTCTTTATGATTAAAATATCACTTATTCCTTTAAGATATCTTTCAGACAGTCCCTGAAGATTAAAGTCATTCTTTTCAAACAATCATGTTGTCTTCTAACAGGAACAGGTAGAAAATAACTTTGGAAATCTTGAGTAATAGCATACCTCATTAGAAATAATAAAAAACAGACACCAAGACTCCAGTAGCACCAGGTACCTGGGTATCCTGAGTGTCTTAAGATATTTTCAATAAACATTGCTTGCTTGCCATTCAAGTTCTACACAGGGAAGTCTAGTACTTTGAAATGATGTATTAACTACTTTAAATTAACAAAAACATTTATATCAGAAAGGAAAAACAAAAATTTAGGGTTATTAAATGCTGGTCTCTATTGAATTTAAAGAATACCTAGTAACTTTAAAAAAACATATTTAACTTAAAAGAAGCAGCCCTACTTGTATTGCACATTCCAATTCACTAGTACAGCAGAACATATGCTAAGCATTGATACCTACACTAACTGTTCAATAACTTTAGAATTTTTAAGTACTTAGTTGTTGCTCAAAAAAGTATATTAAGAAATCATAAATATTTCTTTTTGGTATGAAGTACACTCCTATGACATACAGCTTAACACATGGGTATTTGATGGGACCATGATATCTAGTTTAATATGCCAATATTTCTCAGCTGATGGGTCACAATAGGTAGATTATGTGGCACTGAAAATAGTATTACAATACAGAAAAATAATATATTTTTCCCAACAACTTCATTTTCTGTCAGTCTCTCCAAACATACATCATTGTTGTAACTGATATAATTTACAGTCTTGTTCAATAGTAAATGCAATGAATAGGTAGAAAGCAGAACAGTTTTGTTTGTGCCCAATTACGAGTCACCAATTAAAAAAAAAAATAAAAGTCCAGAACTTACATGTCATGTCCAGTTTAGGAAACAGTAAAAAAATAACAAACCCCTAAACCACATGAAAAGCAGATATTAAAATGAAAAACAGTGATTTAAAAGACCTTGATAATTACACAATTCTGAAAGTCTGAATTTTGAGTAGGAACATGACTATGTAAGGTAATTCATATTTGATTATGACAGAAACACAGGAATTTTGCTGAAGATAATTTTCAGAAGACTTCGGAAAAACTTTCCTAATTATCTATTTTTTTTTTAAATCATAATAATCTGATCTCTCAAGTCTCCTTGAAGATCTGGGAAACATCTAATAATATTAAAATAGTAACATTTTCAGAGGACAAATATGACAAGTTAGAGCAAGTCTGAAAGTATCATCAGTGCTCTCAGTACATGATTATTTTTTCATGTTTACAGATTTACTTTTAACTCCAAATCTAAACACAGAGTTAACCATAAGGTGTAGAGGTGCAGAATTAAACTTCCCAAATACTTAAAATATGCCAATTTACCCAAGAAAAAAATCAAACTATTCTGTGTTCCAAAAATACAAATGGACCTTTCTTATAGATGTCATTCACATAGATAAGAAATATGTCTTTATAGCTTTTAGAGGTGTCAACCAATTGCACTTTAAATACCAGTGTAAGAAGGACAGAAAATGTTTGGTACCTCTCAAATATTGAGCATAAGGAAACTGACAACTGGATTACAGTAGTCTACCGAGGAAGCAGAGATAAAAACCCATCTGACTCCTGCTTGAATATTTTGCCTGTAAGACCTTGCTTTCACTTGCCTTCACATGAAACAAAGTGGCTGTCATACTGGCAAGCTGGAAGTTTTCCGATTAACATATTTTTTGCCTAGTGATTGATTGTTATACCATATTGAAGTTAAAATCCAGGTTATGTAAAACCAAAACCCAGGGCAGTGTTGTGACAGTATAATTTGTGTCACCATGCCTGTGCACACTTAGTCAGGGGGTAGGACCAAGAGGTGCAATCTCTGTGATGTCTTGCTGTTACATTAGTACTCAGTGAATCTCTGTGCTAACAAATAGATTGTTTCACGATGGACATTACAAATCAGCCAGCTAAGCTTAACCTATCACATGTGTTTTGGAGGGAAAAAATAATCTTCATCATCTTCCTCAGAAACTTTCTCCAGGAAGACATCTTGAAGGAGTTCAGGAATTTAGGGGCCCTGAAAATCCTGACAGGTTTTAACCTCTGAATTGTAATTCTTACAACTCCATTTAAGCTTCAAAAATTGTATCGGGATGTATACCAGAAACAATCCTACGTAAACATTTGGAAACTATACTAGTATAGTTAACAACATGATTACAAATATGTTTAGTTTCAGTGTATATGAAAAGCAAGAACGAAAAGCACAATAAAATTAATCTTTTTCTTTAGAAGTTCATAAAGCAATAGATTTCACACGAAGGGCCTGTCAAAAGGCATGTCTTTACAACATTAATAATGTAAGAGCTAAGCAGGGCTCATCAAACCATAGATACACAAAGCTAGTGTAGCTATTCAGTTTCCATTATGGAAATATATATTTAGAACTAGTTGAGTAACTGCTTAACAGTCTGCTGTGCCATATATTTATTATTAAATACCCACTGATTTATATGCATTTTTTGTGCATTTATTGTTAACTTTTACTATTATTTGGAGTGTCGCCAACAGAAATAAAGACAACTTGGCCAGACCACCTCTGCTTTAGCTTTTCCTAGTTGCTTGAATGGTCATTAAACCACTAATAGCCAGAAATATATTTAGAATATATTATAAGATATTCCTACTTAAACCGGTATTTGGTTGATCCCAAGTCAAGGGTACAATGTACTTTCCTAAAAGTGTTCCTCAAATTTTACACAAGAAAAACAAAAAACCCCAAAAAACAACAACAACCAAACAAACAAAAAACAAAGCACAGCACACCACCCAAAAAAACTCTGCACACTACACCAACCAAGAATTTCTCATGAGATTTGACATTATTTTCTCCAATCTGCTGTATCAATGCAAAGAAAGCTTTGAAAAGGAGCACTGGGCAATTATGCATCCAATTGCAATGAAGTCCCAGATTTAATCTGTAACATAAGAAGCCTCAAAGTAAAAAGAATGTAAGCAATCAATCAGACACATTTAAGTGCAAACACTGATAGAAGCATATGCAATCTCTCAGTTAAAATCCAGCTATCCCTCTGAAGTATATTTTTTGTTGCAAGTGCTGTAATATAAATGCTGCATAGGCCACATTTGTCTGGTAACGGGTAGTATTACTCTAAATGACAAAGTTTGACAAAATTCTGCCTCTGACACCTACTGGAATTGATAAGAATTTGTCAGTTTAATAGAAATCATATCAGATTTAAAAGCAAAAATGAATTGTGCTCTAGCAATTTCTTCATGGTATTTTTCTTTCTGCTAGAAGAGACTGAACTGATTCTATCTGAGGGCAGACTGCGGAGTTTTGTCCTTTGTCCCCAAATTTATTTGTGATAAAATGTTACCAAACATCATACACATTTAATTCTAACTCCCTGCTTAACTTTCCAACTCCTACTAGCCAGCAGGTTGGCTCACAACCTATGGCTTCTACCTAGCACCTGGTTCCACTCAGAGAATCTTCTCCAGGAGTCTCACTTCCTGGCCCACACATTAACTTAAATCCAGTTTAAAGATTCTACACTGTTAGTTTCTGAATCTTCTCACTAAAGAATTCCATAGCTTTCCTGCATGGAATTATCTCCAGATTCAAATTATGTAGTTTTTCAGTTCACACCAGAGGACACATCTTCCAGTCAACCAACAGGTCAGCAGACATCTGCGAGAGTAGCTGCCATCCCTTTTACCAGTTTGTCTTTTGCTCTTCTCCCAAATGCCATGCAATGAAACAGTTAACAGCTCTTGGTTCTGTTCCTTATATAACTGATCCAAATCTTACAAAAAAATGAAACAAACAGACCCTCACTAGGAAAGCCTTAATCATGTCTATACGCTCCATCATCTTGACCTTCCCTCCTAAGATGACCGAGTATCAACAATACATGATCACTAGTCTGCTTACTTGGCGAAGAAAAGGAACAGCAGTCAAAACATCTCACTCAAAGCAAGCAGGCTTAGCTATTTAACAGACTAATAAAGAAACTTGCATCAAGACACAATTATTTTCCATATACCGCTACACAGATTTTAGCAATTTATGTCAAAGGAATAAACTACTCAGTGTAAATTAGATGGATTAATGCAAAGTTTGTAGGTAAAATACCCTCTAATAATTAAAGAAAATATCATTATCATTCTAAGCTGCTAAACTTAAAACACACACACACAGAGTTAATGGAACCCACAGGCTACTGATGTGGCAGTTTATCAAATGTAGCTGTAATGAAAGATAAATATTACAGGCAATTCGCACTTCATGAAAGGATAAAAGTGTCAGTGTGTAGGTACCAGTTTTACTGCAGGCCATAATCAGCAAGTAAACGAAAGCGCAAATGTCTAAAAAGTTTATAGCCCTCTATGAAGGCCTCGTCTTGTCAGGTATTGATTTAGGTTTTCAGAGGACTTTGCCAGTGTTAAACAAAGTGAGTGTTTGTGAACTTAGAGGACATGTTCTACCTCTGCCAACAAAAGTTGTCTCAAGCTAAATGTGAATACGTTCCCATTGCTTTAATACAAGGAAATGAAGAAACTGTTCCTTACATAACAATTTTCTTCTTAAATAGAGGGCAGTCCAGAGTGAATGTTTCATATTCTCCACCTTCTCCACAGACATGGACTCCATATTTCTCAGAAAGCTAACGCAAAAGGGAAATTAAAATACGTATTACATTAAAGCAGTCTATTAAATATATTTTGCTGAAAATTTCAGTGTGCATTTTCTTAAAGACTACCCATTAGAAGGCTGAAATATCATACAAAGGGTTCTCGATTTCTTCGTATGTGCACTACAGTGATCTAAAAATTACCAATGTGTTATATCTTAAGTAGAACTGGCACTGTAACACTCAGATAAACAAATTAATTCCTAGTCCTTCTTCCTCAGTCATGATGAAAGGTTGTTCAGACTCCCATATTTATCTATATTTTTAGCACAGATAGTTCACCTTCTGTGCGAAACTTGTACTGTAAATCGACACAAGAAGTAGCACTTCACACAGAAGTATACAGTGAACACAACTTTTGGCAATAGATTCAACAATAGTATTCTACATTTTGGTAAATATCCATTCTTTCAAAAAATTCTAACAAACAGAAGTCAAAAGCAAAAAGCCAAAGCAAAATCTAAAGAGGTAACAACACGCCGTTTCCTTTAATAAATCATACTGAACATACTTTCTAAATCAACATATACATTTATGAATATTCCTGAAGCTCTGGATATCCCACTAAAACACATAACTATATAAACCAATACATTCAAAATAAGACATATGACAATTTTAATTAATCCCTGCTTTATAAATGAGTAGCTGTGGAGCAGGAACCAAAGCTCTTTTGCTGGAGTAAGGAGTGCACAACTGCTGAATAGTTCACTGTAATTCTGTATTAATGTACCGTACCGATAGGTAGTAATCAAGCACCTGTACCATGCCTGAGCATGTGGACATCCTCCCTTTTTCTGCAGGAGAAATTAAATTCCTCATCAGCAGATTATATCACCTTTTAAAGTATTCCAGCAATAGCTGCTTGAAGGCAAGTCCTGTCCAGATTTTTTCACATTAAGCAATCATTAACATTCTTCAAGAAGTTCTCGAGAAGCTGAACTGCAGTCCCCACTCCACTGCAAACACCAATGTTACTATTGGAGATATTTATTTAACCCCCTTATGCTTTTCCTTAGAGGAACAGATGCCCACCCATGATGCTTCTGGAGTCAAAGTAGCAATGTAGTTCTCCACAACATGTAGGAAATGGTTAGAATAATTCTGTCTGAGGACTAGAAAATAGTTCCAAATCTGTTTGTCTATTTTTAGGCAAGAATGAGACTGGGTTATTTATACATGTTAACAGAGTATCTGTGCAGCAAGTCTATTTGACACCTTCAAATGATACAGTATCTTTATTGTTGAAGCTGAATGTATAGTTTGTGTTACTTTACGGTTCTCTTTCAAAGTTTTTTATTTTAAAACTTCAAAGAATGTTTACAACTTCAGCCATCATCCTTGCTAAAAATAGTTCAAAATTAAGTGTGAAAGCATGAACTACATGGAACTTGAATGTTTTAATAAAATCGAACACCATATTTTAAATTTAAAAGTCTGTTAGTTAAACAAAAGGCCTGAATCCTCTTCAGCTTTTATTATGGAGAAAAGTATAAATGCTCTGAGAAAACAATACCTTGGTAATGCTCTATGCGACTGTTCAGTTGTCTGGCATTATAAAATCTAAATCTCTTTTGGAACATGTGTTAAATCATTTTTCAATGTCTTGTTACAAGAAGGAATTTTAATTTTCCCTTTCACATTTTCTTTTAAAGAAAAGAAGCAGAAGAAAACCTTTAATCAAAGTGCTCATTAAAAAATTACACTCCTGACATAAAAGAGGACTCCATCTGTCAAGAATGGCAACAAAGTATCTACAGGACAAATATATCAAGAATAATTAATGTTGATGCAACGAGAACGGACAATCTACAAAACAGTCAAAACCTTTTATTCTTCCTCTTGTTGTAGCTTCCACTGCAAGAAACCCTAAACAAAACTATTATAAAAATTACAGAAAACCAGAAAAGATATTTCTAACTGTAACCTTTCCACAAGGAATAAAAGGAGTGACTGTTTACAGGTCACTTTCAAACTTGACAGCTCTGCTCATAAACATCAGTGCCTAGAATAATTATTAGCAATTAACATTAAATACTGAAAAGACGCAAGATTATTTCCTGTCTTTGTTGTGGGAAATCCTAATTTTCAATGTCACTACCTTCAAGATCATTCTCAACACCAATTATAAAAGGTGCTAAAGGATTTTCAGTTCCCACTAATGCCAACAGGAACTGAGGTTATTCAGCAGTTCATAGAACAGATTCTTAATGTTCATTTAACAAAGTCAGCAATATTTTTAAAATGTCATCAATAACAAGAGAACTTTTAGTCATTTAGAATGTTAATATTTTTTTGAAGACCAATTATTTTGTTTTGCAAGTGGAATCTTACATTCAAGACAATATCACAGCTTAGACTCTCATCTGAATTTTAGGATTGCTACATCTGCCGTCTAGTTCAGAAGGGCCAGAAAACAGCAAATTTACAAAAGACACTTAAGTAGAAATGCAAGTCCAATTTAAAATCCAAAAGAAATATATGATGAAAACATCTTCTAGACTACACAAAATTAATCTTAACTCAAATACAGAGGAGACACAGGCTATATAACTGATCCACTCAAACATTACCCGAAGAACAGTCTCTTCCTACCTTGGGAATGAAACACAAGGATTAAAGATGACACTCTCATTCAAGTTGAGTAATCAAAGATAAAAGATATGGATTCAAGTGCTTCCTATTTCAAGTGAAGACTTTGTTCCCAGACAGAAATTTTAACACTTAGTAAATTCTCTATACGTATAGAAACCCTCTTTACATGAAGAAGTACTCATCAAGTTCTACGGTAAGCATCCAAATGACTAAACATTTTCTTATTATTATCAGAGAGAGAAGGACAGACAATATAACCATAATATGCATTTACCATTGTACTAATAAATTCTAAGTGTGAGCAGCCCCTGAGATGTGGCAAGTTGCCAACAAATTCTTTAATGCAAAAAGCTAGGGCTCCTGGTATACAGGAAACAGTGGGACATGAAAGCAATTTAATAATTTAGCAAGTACGTAGCAACCATTCATCAATAATTAATCAAACACCTATAATTTAGAAAAAAACCACAATAATTCAAGAACTTTCCTTGCCACAATGCCAGTGTTCTCAGCCAGTGAAATTCACCCCTGACAAAAGTATGAGTTGCAGATCATCACTGTACTTATAAGTTCAACCTTCTGTATGTAAAGTCAGAAAAATAATTGCAAAATTAAATCAAAGATTTTCCCACTCAATAGTCCTCCATTTTTCTGCTGCTACAGCAGCAAAATCACCTCATCTTTATGTCACTAATTATTATAATTTCTGTTGTACACATAAACTAAAGTAAATAAGATGACTGAAAATGTAGGTATCAATATACTTTTCCAAAGTTAAATAAATCAATGGATTAAATCAGGGCTGGGTTGTGGGTTGGTTTGTTTGTTTTCCAATTAACATTGACACATTTCTTACAATGCCTCAACACAAGATTTTTTTTCTAAAAAGAAAATTACTACTTCATGCTTGTTTGTCCAAAAGACAAATTATAATAGGCACATTACAGTAACACAAGTTGATTTTTATTTTATTGCCTGTTCCTCACAGTAAACTTTTAGTATAAAAAGAAGTAAGTAAAGTCCTAATTCCTGATTTGCAGTATCAGAGAAGTTGAACTTTGTGATTACATGCTAAAATATAAAGCAGGATATTCCATACCAATTCCAAATGACTCAACGTGTCATACATGTTGTGATTCAATATCAAAGACCCTCTTATATTCAACACTGTCATTTTTTAAGGCACTGAACTTATGAAGATATAAAGTGTTTTTCAACAAAACTGGAGAACACATAGAACACTATTTAATTCATTTTGAACAGAACTGCAAAAATGATCACAAACTTGCACACCACACTAGGTAAAATCCAGTAATGAAAAAGCCTGCACCTGGCTAAATAAACAACTATGTAAAGTAACACTAGGTGTCAACAGAGAACCCAAAAGACAATCCCACAAGAAAAGGAAAAAGTATAAATTAGCAAAAAACAACAAGAACAACAAATTCCAAGGAATTTGCTGTGAAATTTTGAATTATTGGTTAGATAATACAACACAAATCAGATACAAAAGTATATAAAGCTGTGGTAGTTTGGGGGATGTGCAACTTTAAAAAATAATTTATTAGGGTGTCTGCTTTGGTATGGTCAGAATATTAAATTTTGTCTCTCCTACTTACTGAAAACTGTGAACTCACTGCTCTCACACTCTGTCTACCAGAACTTCTGATGCTGAAGACTTAGCTGGTTTGCAAAAGAGTATTTTTCATGTCATAAACCTAAGCATTTCTCTTCAGTTTACAGTTAATGATTTGGTTTTATTAGGCCTTAAAGCCAACTAAGTATCCAGTAAAAACAATTTATTTGTACTAACTCTGACTTTAATAGCATGCATATGCACAAGAAACAGCTACATGAACAACTCATCAGTTGCGCCGTCTCCCCTACAATGGCCTGACAACCAGTTCCAAGTAGGGTCAGAATGCCCTATTCCACACCTTAAGCTATACAGTCGCTGCTGTTTACTCTTGTGTCAATAAAAGATAAAACCTAAAAACATGGGTTTCAAGAAGTATTAAACCATGACAGTAAGAATTTCAGAGAAACCAAAGAAGTAAGAATTACTTCACCTGAGCCATCAAACATCAAGAATACATTTAATTCCCCAAATTACCAGGTACTTTTAAATTTCTTATTTTATTATTTTCTTTTTAAAATGAATGATAGTGAAATCAAATGGGGAAGAATACTTCTTAAGCCTTATTTAAATTATACCCTATAACATAACTAAAATTGCACTACTTGCTGCTATGGTTTTAAAGAAAGTCAAGACTATTGATTCAAGTGAAGTGAGTAGCTACCCACCTGCAGCCCTACTGAATTTGCAACTTCAATTTTGGTAACAGGAGCTTTTTGCAAAAGCAGAGGCTGTACTTTCCTCCTTTTGGGTTATTTAACTAGTCACACATAAATATTCAACTAATCTAAACATGACTAAAGAGTATGGAATTGACATTACAGTAAAGTTGATGCTTCTGTTAAATCTGTTCCAGAGAAAATTGTTCATTGTTTCATGGTTACAACGCTTTAGCCTTCCTTAGCTGTCACTTACTAAGATTCTAAAGAAACAGCTCTGACAAAGAAATACATTGCTTAAGTGATCTGCAGGAACAAACTGGGGGAGGAGCACTTAAATGTTTATCATACTCTTAAATTATGTATTATTTACTCATGACTCCAATGATCTTCCAAACAACCCTTCTGGGAATTTATCAATCAGTAGCCATTTCTACATTACATGCAGAACATGACTTTACGTGTCAGTAAAACTTCTCTTCCACAGTAATGTTCCTCTCTTGCACAATACAGCCTGCCAGTGTCAGAGCAGCCCTATGACACAAACATGGACTGCAATGAAGACTCCAGTCCAGCATGTTCATGCAGTGCAATGCCACCTTAACAGTCAAGCTCCTGGAAGCAGTCTAACCATGTTCACAAGTCATGAACTGGAACTTGCAGACTGTGGTTCTCAGTGGCTTACTAGCTGAGCCAAACACTCATGTCAATACAGCTTCCAATTCAAAGTTAGGTGAAGTTTTGTATCACCTACAATATTGCCGCTAACATTCCCTGCTGTGAAAGTCTCTAACTTGCATGCAATTATTTAGCTTTATTATATTGACATATGAGTTGTGTTCACTTAATACTGAGGTTTCTTGCCTTTAGTTTGTTTTAAAGATTCTTGGACCATTTGTGAACTACTTCCACAAAGTATGTTTTTCATATTGAAAGTGCATATCAGATGATTATATCCTATGCAGAAAGATAAGCCTTGGGTTAGTGCGTAATTTCTGGAAGTAACCAAGTAATTTTTTATTAAGTTAATTTTACTGAATTTCTGCCTATGTTACTTTTTAATTGCAACTTTACCTGTATGAGCATCCTTTAAGTAATACTCACCTCCAAAAGATCAGGCTCTATCTGATCCAGAGTTTTTCCTAGATGTTTATCTGGATCTAAACCTGGCGGGGGAAAAAAAAAAAAAGTAAAAAAAATAACAAAGTACTGTTATGACATGCAGAAATACTTTTTTTTTTTTAATACAGCATGTCTCTCTTAGAAACTTAGACCCACTATATCTAAAATAATTTCCATCCTAAAGAAAACAGACTTATTCAGAATCTTCTCACATCCCCTCTGAGCAACTGGTTTCCATGTTTGTGGAAAAATAAGGGTAATTACCATTTCTCTGTGTACCAACTGGAAATGCTGCTGTTTTCCTTTCTTAGAAATTTCAGTAATCAGTGAAGTAAACATATGGGTCCCCAGTAGTAAAAATACTAAACAGAAACTACCTCTTTGAATCAGAAGTTACCTTTGTAGATAACTATTAAATTAAAATACAAAGCAATTTTTCATAGTTTCTGCAAATTGCTGGAAGGGACACAGACTGTCTTCCATAATAATAACTTTTTTTGCTAAATCACATCCTCTGTGTGTGTCACCCACATAAAAAAGGTAAGAATTAAAAAGGACGGTGATATGAAGAAAGCTCAGACTTACAGAATGTCTCGAACATTGTATCTTTTGATCCATCACAAAATATTCTGTATGACATCTACATTTGTATTTATTTTTCTTGGTAAAAAAAGTAAACCCTATTAACATTTGATAATTCCTTTTACTTGCCCCTCTGTGTTCCTGTTTTAGCTTTTTGACTTAATGAGTTTTGCCAACTCATGGCTGTTAAATTGTCACTGGAATAAACCAAATAATGGGCAAAAACCAGTACTGGGTTAAAAAACATCCAGGATCAACTGTTTCTAGAGCTGACATCTTCTTCAATCAAATAAATGACCTAGCTGGATTTGACACTAGAGTGGTCAGAAGGTCTTAACATACGAAGTAAATAAGAAAAAAAAAAAATGATGATGTCTGAAAGTGAAGGAACACTGGAAAATTTTCAGTGATCAGATTTTTTACTATTAATTATTGTGGTTTGAGGGTTTTTTGCGCCAATTGCAGTACTTGTCTATTTTTTCACACTGTACTGCTTTATGGGTATCATTAAAGAGCTGCCACCAGAATGACTCCATTTAGAAGCTATTTCTGAAGTACATGCCTTGCAAAGCACTTTAGATCATTGATGATGAAAGCTGTTATATAAATGTGTGGTATACTATTATATAAAGTCATTGCTGAATTCAAATAGCTGATATGCCTTTTAATTTTTACAATGATATTCTTGGTATATTTAAATTCCTGTGAAACTAAAACAAGTTAGAGTGAATGAGATCTCAAAACATTAATAAAGTTTTTAAATATTTCATTAAAGCACATTAAAAATTCCCTTACTATCTAGGGGAATACTTTAAAAACTGCTTAATAATTAAAATGAAAGAGGACTGAGTTTTCTTCCTCCCTCTATTCTTTTTTGGTATTGGTTTATTGCTCTTTATTAGCAGACTAAAAATATGTGTTGCTAGATATAAGATGATGATAATTTATGCTTGTGGAAACAATTTTGAAATATCTTCTTTTCATTTCAATAGTTCCAATGATTCTGGTATTGTCTTGCAACTTACACCAGCTTAGCATTATGTCTTTGATTTTAATGGGACAGGTGTTAGGCTAAACAAGCATTTTTCTCTTAAAATAAACAAGTAATAGCAAGTACTGTATTACAGTACCCATTTCACACATTTACATTAACAATCCTAATTGACATAATTACTTTTCTACAAAAAGGAACTCCTCTCCTTGATAAAAACAAATTGGTTTCCTTTAAATTTACACCAAGGGATACATTATAAGCATGTGAAAAGGGAAAAAGAACCAGACACACTAACATATTATTTCTTTTGGAATTCTCTTTGATATTGAGAAGGATATACCTACTGTTCTGCCACCTAATGAACAAAAAAACCAATAATTTAAAAGAAACTACTATACAAATAGTATACTTATACAAATAATTTGCCTGTGTATACACTATGGGTAAATACTAATATCCCACACCTACATTAAAATCTGTGAAAGTGCAATGTACTCCTTCTGTTTCTCAGTAGAATTCTATTTTTGGATAGCTTTTCTTTCTTTGGAAGAATATTGTTTCCTTTAATTTCCAATAGGTTTGTATTGTCAGTGAATAAAGACCATCTGCTACAGCCATCAAGAATCAACGGAACTTGAAATTTGCAGAACCAGTAATCCACATCTCAAATCTCGAAAGGTATGCATGTACAGATGAAGCTATATGTCCTCTGCTACTATCAGTGTGCTAAAGTATCTATAACCATACTTACAGAACAGTTAGTATAAATCTATATTTCTATTTGGTATGTTTTTCTTTAAACAAAGGAGTAGATTTAATCAGATTCTTAAAACTATTCAGATCAAAAAGAAAAATAATGTATTGTAAATTCTTAGTACATTCCATTTAACCACATCCTCCAGATATTTCATGAAACTAGATGTGAATAAAGCTGGATGAGTGGATAAACCAACAACAAGGTCCAGGGCCTGGAGTACTCTATGCAGAATTAAGAAATTAATTAGGAAGGAAACCATAATTTGCAGCACTGACATCTATTTTACTTAACTTTCATGTATCAATGGGAAGCAATTACAATTCAATTAAAATACTCACTTTTATTACTTTAATGACTGACCTTGAAGTTAATGCCTGTTTTATTTAATTGCATCATCTATGAATAAATGTTAACCCTAGAGTGTTATGCCCCATTATTTTCAATGCATTTTTAACTCCCGAACTAAACTACATCAGTCAGTTTCTTTTGTGCTGTCAAGAAAGCAAGTGGGGTTTTATTTCTTTGAGACAGACCAGTACATGACAACAGAAACACGTTGGATGATTTGATAACATTGTTTTTAACACTGTTTAGTAAAACAACTTCTGCTCTCACTTCAGTTTTGTGGCCTAGTTTTACTATAAAATCAGTGTCCACAAATGGTATAATCACTTCGAAGTAATTTCTACTTCATCTGTAACTCCTGATAAACCCACTGACACAAGCAGAACTCCTTCCTGCAGATATCAACAATGATTGCAGAGCCCTCTTACGCTCAGCCACAAGAGCCACAGAGAACTGCAGCATACAGCAGTGTCAAAAGACTGGGGCAGAAATTCAGGGCTTTGCTCTGTAGTAAAAAAATGTACTGAAGAACATTACTAAAAGGCATTTCACTGGTGTTAAGCATGTTAGTGTTAAGTTCTGTGAAAGAACCATATCTTCAATGGTTCACTTTGTACATGTGTACTGGCATAGCATAAAGCTCTCACCTGACACTACTTGCATTTATCAAGACCTTTACAAAACCCAGTTCCATTTTCATGGCATTATATTCAGCCAATAAAATCCACATTCCAAAGCCTCATCTTACTAACAGAACATGTTTTATACATGTTCAGAATTTTAAAATAGTCTTGATTTTTAAGAAAGTCTTTTAATATAAAAGAATTTTGTGTTCCTAATTATTGGTCTTAAGAAGTGGTGGCACATACTAAAAGCTACACTGAACCAAACTAACCCGTAATACATCACTACCACAGACATACACGTTGCTAAAATATGAGTTAACCATTACCTACTGATAATATAGGGAAAAACCTCTGTCCTTTCCCGACTAACCAGCCTTAAGGTATATCTTATTCCTCTTGGACTTTTTCCATAAAACAAGGTTAAAAACAAATATCCAAAATTGCTATCTATTATTAATCTTCTTGAAATTTCATATACATAGAATTAGCATGGCCTTTCAGAGAAAAAAAAAAAAACAGAACTTGTTTTAAAGTTACAGCAACCTAAATTTCCCTTCTTTTTGCTGACTTGAGAAGCATTGTTGAGAAGATTAGTAAATGCCATCATTATGGATGTCAGAGACAGAGACTTCTGATCATGGCAGGCCGTATAATGCACAATAAGGTTTCTGGAAAGGTCCTAATTAGCTGCTCTCCAAAAGCAGAATTATTTATACCTTTAAACAGGAAAAGTGGAAATGAAAGTCTTACGTTTTCTGGAACCAAAACTAGTTTATTTCTCACTCTTTAAAAATTATTTTTCAGGAAGAAAACAGCATTAACAGAGAGGTGATAAGACCTTCAAGGTACAGAAATATGTAGAGAAAGCAAGAGATTATAAAGGATAGATGCAACAACCCATCTGAGAATTAGAACAAACAGGACTATTTTTGAAGGTAAAATCCTCTACTTTAAATGTGGTTTTTTTTTCCTCCTAAGTAAACAATACAAAATCAGAGATTTTCATGAAGCAGGATCAAGCACTACTCTTTAAATGATACAGAATCAAAGAGTACATTTCTAACAGCACAGGAAAAGCCCATACACAAAAGTATTAGCTGGCAAAACAGGTTTAGTCTGCAGGAGTGCAGGAATGTCAGATACCCTTCACAATGTAGGTACACCTGCCACTGCGATATTAATGCATTGTAAACCTATACCTTAAATTGCCGTGAGGAAAACTATCCTGGTGTCACATTTAGCTTTGATTTCTATTACAAGCTGGAAAGTGAACTTTTTGTCTGGTAGCATAACTTGACAGGTTCATAGTTGTTTCTTAAACTTCCTCATAACTTTCACACATGAAAGCCTGTATAACAAAGGTGAACTGGACAGATTCCTTGAATTTCCTTTTCCAAAACATCAACAAAATGTAAAAGCTGCTTAATTTTTGTATAAAAGTTAAAGAAAGGGAAGTGCAATACATATTGGATATTATTCCACCTCCAACAGAGTTGAGGTTAATATACTTCTAATTTATTGTCTAAAAGAGCAAAATTAATGCACCTTGATTATATGCTTTTTTTTTATTTTCTTTATTTTACGGGGTAATTGATCCAGTGTGGGAATAGTACAGGGATGGAATATGAAATACACTAACTCTTTTCAAGCTAAGTGGTCAAGTCACAAGATGTTAATCCTGAAGTGGTTATAGCATGTTTCCAGTGCAGTTTATTTAGGATCGCAGTTTAACTTCTTTCTCAGAAGTTCATCAAATATTTTCTAAACTAGGTTAATCTGATGTCACCAAATTTTAGAATCCTAAAATGTAAAAGGCTCTAAAACTCTCCATACCAGCAATATTAACTTTATCTGTAATGTCTTTCGATTTTTGGGTTTTTTTAAGATGAAAGTTTTTTGTGTTCTAGTTACATGTAGGATTCAAAGCAATTTAGCTCTGCCATTTCAGGAACAGAAACCTCAATAAGTCTGAAAAAATTTTGTATCATTTCATCAAATAACAAGGCAATATTTTCAGGCAGATACCTTTAAAACTCTGACATGTTCATAGTTTAAAAAGAGATTGTGGAAAAAATGTTTAATAACAGCATTAAGTTGCTTTCAATCAAATCCAATAATCTATACAGAAAATGGTTCACCTCATTGAAAATACTGCCCCAGTCAACTTCCTCTCAGGACTTTCAACAGACTGCAGAGACTTAAACTAGAAGTTATTACAGGTTCGGTTCATACAGCCACAGATGTATGACTTTCCCTGATATAAATCTGTTTTCAGTGTTTTTAACTTTGCCATACTGAAACGTTTGGAGTAGAATTACTTTAGAGCATTATTTGTTAATTAATCTATTTAATTCAAAAAGTTCAACCATTCCAGCACCGTAGTTTGGATCAAAAAGCTTCGCTGCTGAATTCTGGTAGTTCCATGCTTTGAACAGTTGTAGTTCTGTTAAGCTTTGAAGAAAAGCATTGAAATTTGAATCAGTCACTGTGGAAGAGGCATTGTGCAAGCAGTAAAACTTGCATCGCTTTAATTAAATACATCCCCATGTAGACAAATCATAAACCTTTAAAGGGTTTAAAGATTAACAGACACTTCTGACAGGGAAATGAGCAGATCACCTGCAAAATGGCAAAAGCCAGAGCAGAAATAAAGAAACAGATTAGGTCAAGAAGTTTCATAAAATCTCAACTCAGAGAGACTTGGAAAGCAAGCATCTACCGTTCTAACTACACAGACATGCCTCTAAAGGTTTGAGTTTATACCCTGTTTCAGCACAGGAGCCTACACAGTGAATGTGCATCCAGAACTTACCAAGCATTAAAGAGCAGCAAGTAATGTTCTAGTTTTAACAAGACAACACTTCTGCCTCTTGATTTTCACTCTGTTAAGATTATTTCTGTTTTTAATACCTCTTACTAAGCACTTTTCCTTCCACTATTTTTCAGCTCAGAGTTCTCTGAATGTTCTGCTGTCTCCTTCACTAGAATCCTTACTTCCTTTTCTCTTTCACTTGAAATGCCTAATGGTCCATCCTTAGCCCACTGCTTCCATTTCACTTTTTCTTTAGGTGATCTGATGTCCCCAAATTGCAAAGCGATCTTTCCAGTCTTAAGCCATCTCTCTGCAATTTCATCTCTCGGACATCTCTTTGACGCACTGCACTGAATTATGTCAACTTTCAATTACTTTTCTGTTTCCAGGTACATTCACTTTCCCATTCCTCCTTCTAACTCCTGCCATCTGTTACTAGGGAAAATATCGACATCCTTCCCAAACTCCAACCTATAGGCTCAAGAGATAGCAAAGAGGGAAACATTTCTCTCTAACCTGTTTCTAGATCCACTTATGCAAACTGTTACAAAATCCCATTTCTTCTCTTTCTGTAACACACTTTATTTTCAAACACTTCTTTATATCCATGTACTAAAAGCTCATTACAAAATCTCATCCTACATTGGTAATAAAGTATCTGTCATTCATATACAAGCATCAGGCAAATAACATTCCAAATGCAAAAACTATTTTCTTATTTTCCTAACCTTTCAGCTATGATCTGAATCAAAACTTTTCTTCACTTAAAGTCCATTCCTAGTTCTCTTTTCTTCTACTCATCTCTTTTGCAACATACTCTTCTTAAATACCAAGGTAATTTTGATTGATTTCTGGTCTTGCATACGATTCCCATTTTTCCACATTGATCTTTTCCCATGTGAATCTTTTCCCTCAGAAAAAAAAAAAAAAAAAAAAAAAGGCCTGAGTTAAAATGACTCCTGTGGTTTCATAATTGTTCCCAAGTCTTCTCATACAATGTCTGGTGAATAAACAGGTGTGGTACTTTTCTTCCATTGTAAATAACATAAATTACGTAGATAAATGAGGTAGTAGACAAATGTATTAGGGAATAAGTCTAAGGCAAAAGTGTCAAATACACTTAAACTCTAAAGGACCAACTAAGATTTGGAAGCTTGGTTTGAAAATTCAGTGACAAAAACATATGTCAGCTAGGAAACAAGGACTGGAAGGGGGAAAAGACTCATAAGAATATCTTTCCTAACATATATAATAGGCATAAGTTTACCAAATTTATGATCTGAAACAAACTACAATAACAATTAATTAAAAGGTATTGTATGTGTATACAAGATAACACTTTAACATTGTTCAGGGATAATTTTTCTAATAAAAGTTTAAGGATACTTTTTAAATTACGTTATTCCTAACAGAATAGACAATCTCTACAATTTGACAGTACTTGGAAAAATATTATCAGCAATTTTATGTTCCACTTCAAATCAAGATAAACAGAAAAAGTCTTTTTCATATTAATAAAACCAGATGTTATCAAGAGTAAAAGTTGTAAGACTGTCATAGGTTCCACTACAGCTCCAGTGTGTGGTTATCACCCAAGGAAAAATAATGGAACAATCACCTCTAAATAAGCCGAACTAGCAAAGAATTATGCCAATGTTTAGTTTATTTAGTAATAAGTAAACAAATCTTTACAATACAATATAGAAGAAAACAATTGGGATCTCCTATTGATTTCTTAAAATGTTTCTCACTTCTCTGTGTGTTTGTGAACTGCCTGAGAATGTTTTGAAAGTATCTAGAAGAAGCAAGTTATGTTCCCCTGTGACAATGATATACCAAGTTCCTTTAATTTCCCAAATAATGACTTTAAAATTACTTCGTACTGAAAACTCGAGACACATTTTCAAGGAACACTGTTCCTTTCTATTGCACAGATAATGTGATCAGACAAAACTCGCACAACCACCAATTCTACTTCAGGATATGATCTGCAATGACAGGCAACCCAATTTAGTGGTAAGTTTTCTTCTGAAAGAGAGTTTTGTCCTCCATGCAGCCAGGCCATCTACACAGCAAGTTCCCTTCTGTGTAGTTCCCTTCTGCTGGATCACCCAGCTGCAGCCACACAATCACAGAAGCTTTTACGGGGCAGAAGCAAGTAGAGACTTGTGGTTTGGAAGAGTCAGATAGAAGGGGGAAGGAAAGATCAACCTTTTGGCAGCAACTCACTATTAGATCAGTTTATCTGTAACACTAAATTACACCCTCCAGAGGTTAACCAGGAACTGTGTGTTGCTAGTTCTTTTTCATTGTACTATAGACGTAAATCTTACCTCCATTAAAATTAATGGGGTCCGGCTATCAATTTCAGTCAGTCAGGATTTCACTTCTGTACACTAGTGGCATGCAAATAATAAACAATAATGCAGACAGCTAGGTGGCTAGGTTTAAATAATAAACAAAAGCTACAGGTACTGATTTAATATACTGAGAAGTAACATTCTCTCTAAATTAAAAGCTGATATACAAAAACATACACATCCCTAAACCAGCAATTTTTCAGAGCATTCAGTGTACAGCAGGACTATACCAATCATCTTGACCTTGTGAGGCAAGCATCAAGATCTTCTTGGAGCAAAGGTGACTCAAGTTAAATATACGTACTTCAGACAGCTCATTTTAGAGAAGGAACTTCAGGATTTCTTGACACACAGGAAATGGCAATGGCTCCCTAAGGACTCAATTGATGGGGAGAAATAGCCTGGGTAAGCAACCAGGGCCCACACTATCCCAAAATTTAGTGCTTCCACAGCCCCTGTGATTTCAACTCTACCCATGACTGAGCATGCAGATTGTCGAGAAGCACTCATAGCAGCTGGACCTTCAAGATAAAGGATGCAGCCATGGCATAAGAGCCCCATTTCAATTGTAGGCTGAAGACCACAAGCCAATCAGCCCTGATACAAAGTTTCAGATTTTATTATTGACCAACTGTTGAACAGTGTTATGTCATAATTTCTCTCCTAGAAGTTAGAAACATAATTTAACCATGAAAGAGCTTTTTCAACTTAGTATTTCTATTATTTGATCTCATAATTTCAACATTTTTTCAGGCATTTAATTCAATAATAAAGCATTCCTTTAGTATAACCAAACTGGGAAGGAGCTGCAATGTACAAAGTAAATAATGAATATTAATCCCATAAAAGAGAGAAATTTGAGCTTATATCCTGATTTTCACTGAGACATTGAAGAAGCAATTTTTTTTTTCCCACTTTCTCAGGCTAACAAAGTGCACTTATAAAACTTACTGAAGGTGAACACTACTCTTCAAACTTCAAGAATAACTAGAATCACTGAGGACAAACTGCTTTAACTGCATAAGAACTGAACTTTGTCACATTTTAGACTGTATAATGGGGCTTAAATTTTACTGTTAATTCTTAACAAAATTTAGGTATAGCTAATTGTATAAGTAAAGTAAAACAAATTAAAAATCGATGCTCAGTTTTCACTGAGGACTGTACTGTAAGGAACCAAAAGATTCTCTCCAAGTGTAACCTTCGTCCTTCTCTCACTTGCACCTATTACACCTTGTGCTGCAGTGGAAGCAATTTGCTTCAGAATGTGGCACAGGTAAGACCAGTACATAAAGCTACCAAGATTAAAAGTTGTATCTGTTATATACATACTCTGCAAATTAATTTGCATTTTAATCTGTAAAATGTGTCGAGAACAAGGATATAAAAAATGCATTTTATGCTTGTGCCATATTACGGTCTCACATGAGCAATGGATATTACTGGAATTTCAGGTAAACACACATGTTAAAAACAATCAATAACTGCTTCTACTTTAGCTAAGACCGACTAACTTCATTCTGACTTTCTGGGATTTCCACTGAAGAGGGGTATATTTCAAATATAAAAGTATCATGCATCATACAGGCACCTTTAATGGAAAGAAAATGGCACTGAAGATAAACATGCAGAGCTGCTTTTTTTAATTATTATTCCTCAGGTTTGATGCTAGATCATGGAATCTTTTTCTCTCATCATTAAAGCCTCTAAAATACACTCTAAAGGAAAGAAAGCTGATCTACTTATAGATCAACAGCAGGCACGTGAAGAAGGCTTGCTAACAATAGTGCTTTTGCATGTGAGAGCAATTGGTATCCCATCTGGAAAAGCACAATACTCTGAGATAGAAAACTCTTGCCGCTGGCAAAGTTTATGGTATTAATTCGTAATGGTGGATTTTGGGAAATATACTAAACTAATCCTCCTTTACTTGCATAATTATGTGTTTTCTACATAAAATCTCATGCTTTTACCTTACCAATACTGGCACTGAGTTAATGGAAAACTGGACAAGGCGAGTGTATGCCAGCGCTGATGAAGGTCAAGCTCAACTTACAGATTTGCTTCTTGCATTAACATCTGTACAATGTGCCATCCACTGCATTACCCTTCAGACTCTTAAATCTCTTATTTTAAATATTTTCATTCAGTTTAGCTTTCGTTAATAATCTAAGAGGCAAAAAGTTAAACTGTATCTTATCTTCTTTGCCACTTGATATGTTAAACAGACTTCATACCTTAAATCCACTTTAATAAGGCATGCAATTATTAAAGCATTATAGAATAGCCCCAGAGCACACAAGCTCCATTAAATTTGCTTACATCTAATTACATCTCCCTGAGGCAGGTGAGAAATTGACTCTGATAAGATCTTTCTTTTACCTGTAGCCAAAAAAATAAGGAAAAAAAATCTCACAGTAATTTTCTAATTGCTATCTACAAGTATTTACGGTATTTGCTCCTTCAATGAATAGCCCACAAAGCACTCTTTGTGCACTAAGCAGTGAATTTTAAGTTTTTTTAAGACTGTAGAATACAAAAGACAAGCTTATCTTGCTTCAAGCGTAAGACAGGTCAACGATGATGGTTACTTGTGAAATAGCTTTCTCTATTATTTAAATCATAATTTCTTTAACATTTTTCAAATAAATTTGAAATAGTATTTAATTGTTTCATTTTGTGTAGGTTTTTTCCTTTTCATAATTAGTTTGCTTCAATTGTACAAAACTTAATTAAAACAACCTAAGTATGATGAAAAATAATTTTTAAGTGAAAAAGCATGTTACATATTCTTCTTTTTTTTCTTCATGTCAGCATAAGCCATGCAAACATTCTATTTTGTGGAAAAATAACATAAATATAAAAATGTACTTTACATGGCCTTACTATTCCTTTAAAAAATTTTTTTTTTCCAATATGTATTAGTAACTGGCCTTCCAAAATTCAGGAAAATTTTATTAAATTATATTGCTTTCTACCTATAAGTGAACGAGGGAATGATGTATTTCTAATAATTTTAATCCCACTAGAAACCCTAGCAGATCCTAGAGAACAATACAGCAAGACCATCATAGTGATAATGTAAAAACTAGTTAGAAACTATACCAGCTAAAGAAGAACAATTACACTAAAAAAAAAATACTTAATAAAAAAAAGCCACTGAATTCATTCAGTCTAACAGGATTATAACTCAATTCTTGTTTAATATTTAGGATAAATTACTTTGTTATAAAGCATTCTTTAAAGATGACAGACATCATGAATTTGACGTGAAAGTGGCCCAGATAAACCACCCATTGGACTTCTAATACAACATTATTTTTTTAAACATTCATCTGTAGCGACCGATGCCACTGATCCTCTTGTATTATACTAGCCATTCTTTGGTCCAATAGACTGCAAATTACGGTCAACCCAAAAAGAAAAAGTCCTTTGGTCACACTTTATGCTTAAGACCTCATCTGATACTCTTATATGAAGAACTGCACAGAGGCCTGAAATGAATATATGGTACCACTAACATGCTTCTTACATGCTTCTTAGGACTATAGAGCACATAATTCAATAAGCCTTCCTACAAAATGTCATTTGACCTTATCTTTACATTCAAAAAATAAATGAACAGGCTAACTTTTGTATTGATTTGCTTCATTATACAAACCTAATTTTACATATTTGACAAAGAAAAGACACGTTGATTTTCTGGTATATTAAACAACTACATTGTAAATACCATTTTTTTTTAAGGCAATGACAAACTATTTCTGTTTGCTATATGCTTTACCAACTGAAAGACTGTTGTTACACAAAATGTTTTTGCCTCATACCATGACATCTTGTTTGATGTTAATTTGTTGTATTTCTATTAAAACTTTCATGGTTGTTCTATAACATAGTCTAGCCACCAGTTTGCATCATCTATAAATGACAATACTGTGAACCACTGAATTATTTATGCATCTTTACTGCAAACCAAAACCACACTAGAACAAAAAAATTACAAAAGGATTTTAATGACTATGCTAGGAAGAATTACTTTCCAGCTTTTACATGTCTAAGAGTGAACTGCAAACAGGTAAATTAATTATTCAGACATCATGACTGTTATTCAGCTATGCAATTTCTTATATTTTCTTGATATTAACATTTCTTATCCTAAAATATAGAACAAAATTTCTGGTTTTATCTGTTATGTTGTGGATTTGTCCATGGGAAGTAGACAATAGTAGACATGTCTGAGTAGATAATATTGCTCAGAATCTAATACGTACCAAAAGCTGCCACTTTTATGATTATGGCTTGAATGTTAGATGATATCATTTCTTTAAGCAATATTTCCTGGTTCCGACGCCAAAGGTAAGCTAAAGGCTGAAGATCAAGCCTTCTGCATCTTAAAAAAAAACACAACAAAAAATCGGATAAAGCCAAGCATTATGCTTTTACACAGCATGATTCAAGTAAAATTAAAGAAAACTGATTTCTCTCATTCCCTCCCTTTAAACAATATTTTCTACAATTTCAATTACAATACTTTACTCTTCCTAGATTTCAGCATACACATTAAGTCTAATATTAAAAAAAAATAACCGTGTTGTACATTCATCTATGTAAGTAACATGTAATTCACTGATGTAAACAGATTTCAATGGGAACATAAGTAAAACCATAAGAAAATGCATTCCTAAACTTTTACGGACACAAACCAATTAATACATGAGGAAGTGATCACTTTTTATGAACACAGCTAAGGCAAGAGTTACCGCTCTGTGATAAATATGGCACATGTCACTAGTACAATATGCTGAATTTGTTACACTTAACAAACCTGTGATTTGGATCAACACCCAAGGAAAAGAATCACTCAGGAAAATGTATACAGCTTGTGATACAAAGTAACAACTTGTTAATGTAAATTTAATTATTTGTTTTGATACATATCATATTTAGACAGCATTTGATACGCAGCATTTGATTGTTTATCAAATTTGAGAATCACTAATTTGCACTATCGATAGGTAACCCTTCTGCAAATTGTCAAGTACCATCAGCTGGTGCTAAAATGTGTAATGTTTAGTTCCTGAGAAACTTATAAAACATATAAGTACGGGATTAGCTCAGAACACTCAAAAATTACATTTATTTGTCAGTTATCACTGTTTATCTAATACATGGGCTTTCTTACATATGTTAGATAGACCCCCAAGACACATATATAGCATTAGTGTGAAGACTTTATAGTTCAATAGATGTTTAATGTTGACAGGGAAATCCATAGTTAGCACCAATATAATGTGATTTTGTTATCACTTCCATATATTTCAACACAGCACTAAACTATGAAATTGAAAGAAATATTCAGCAACTCTGAATGTGCAGTAGTTCATTTAGGTACCTAACTTTAGCAAACAAATGAGCTGAATCCAAGTAACCAGGATGGTTTATGTGAAACAACTTTATTGCAAAGGGTATATCTACAGATCAATGCAACATTTTTTTACCACTGAGTGACCTTAGAATTAATCAGGTCTCTCTGAAATCTTGTGATGTCCTGTCAAACTTCTGTCTGTGGTAAAAGACCTGAAACCCAGAATCAACAAAAGCAAGTTTTTCTAAAATATCTAGTAACTTGATCAGGCAGCCACTAAAACACTTGAAGTATAAAGGAAAAGACAAAGAAAGGCGCTATTTCTCATTGCTATTTACCTACGTAAAGTGTAAAAAAAACACCCATGCTGCATAACTTGCTGATGTGAGTCAAGTTGGCACAGCATTAACTTCACCATTCTTACAGTGCATAAAGTATTCTAGATATTTGCTTTTGTCATCAACAAATAACTAAGGAAGTCAGGAAATTATATATAATTTTTAACACAAGGTGGTTTTGCATTTCATCAGACATATATAGTGAAAATTTTTTTCCAGACCCAAATCAAATCTCAGCTTATATAACCCACACAATTCTCATTACATAAGTCTTCCTTTAATTGAGACTGTTAAAAAGTAGCAAAATCTATCTAGCCTTAAAGAGTGTGCACAGTAGAAATGACAAATGAAAGCTCCTGAATAACGATAACAGACTGTAGATATTAAGGAAGGAAGGGAAGATATGCACATAAGGATTATCTTGCATTTAACTCCTGGTAATAAGTCACAGGTTGCTCCCCTATATTAAAACTCTGTTGCAAGATAGAGACACTTGACCACAACACTGTAGTCACTGGAATTGAGTGAGCTTTCTGTTGAAATCAAAGTTTTGAACCTACTCAACTATTTTCACATCAAAACTCTGAGTATTTTCAATGGATCCATGAAGCACATTCAGAGCACCCCAAAAATCCAGTATAGACTCCACTGGATTTTACTAATGAATACGTGATTCTGGGGTGGAGGGAACCAAAACAAAACACCCCACGCTTATATTAACAAATTGCATGAATTGGGTATCATAGAACATGAGAAATAAAACAGCTGTCTCTGCTCCAGAATCTGAGTTAGGAAAAAAAAAAAAGTACTTTCCAGAACGTGTATACTAATAAAGATTAATATTTTCTTACACATCTTCAACTCGAACTCTCTGGTAGTCAGAAAGAATGGCTCCCACAGATACACCCTCCACTCCTTCTTTGTCCTGAAAAAAAGACATGGAATACTAATGATAGCAGTATACACTGGCCTAAGCGATAGAGATTCAGTACGTCTACTAGCAGAAACAAGCGAGAATAAATCTTTTTCCCTGTGCCCTGTAAATGGAATTGAACGGGCTGGAATGCGGATCTTGCATAGAAGAGAGCAGCGCAGCTGACGTGCTACATGGTTATTACTCTAACCAGTGACCCATTCAACTCAAGTACCGTGCTACAGAGAAAATAACCAGGGTAACTGAAAAGTACCAGATTTAACAGCTTATCCTGAAGTTTCCCTGACATCATAAAAATTACTTACAGATCCTCACTATAACTGAGGTGTTAGCTATCCCATTTACAAATAAATAGCAGCAACGTACAATCATGATGATTAATTAAACCGTTAGCATTTGTCATAATATGCAGTACAAGAGGCTGTGAGATTACTCTTTTTCATCCTTACATCAGAACAAGAAAACTTGCAGGCAACTTATTCAATGTCACCTTTTAAAAATTCTGCTATTAAAAAAAAAATTTTCCAAGACGTATTTTCTCTGTTTCATTACAATTACCTAAGACAACAGTACTTTTTTTTCTCTTGTAAACACACTGAGAATGTAAAATTTGAAAATGCACATACTTCATGAGCTCTTGCATTTTTAATTTGCGTGAGTCCCAATCAACATGCTGAATTTACCTTCTTTTCCCAAAATTTGCTCCAGCTAGATGTTCATTAAAGTTGTTTTCCTCTTTTCACCAAGGCTGATCACAACTACACTGACTAAGCATGACTTACCTTCTGGACCTGCTCAGTAAGACAAAAATCCTACAAAGACTGCAGCAAGATTTTACCACAAAATTTTCAACTATATAACTAGATATTTATTTCAAAATCAAATCAGTCTTTGCTTGCTATGGTACTGAATTTAAAATTCATTTTCAGTTTCCTATCAATAAAATGCTGTGGAACATGTTTTATTCATAATTATACAGTAGGGAAAAATTTCTTGGTTTATGTCTGTGTGGGATACTCTTTCCTTAATCTATTATCTTATTCTTCTTTACATTAACCCTCACCTCATATTTGCCAAACCAAATTCTTAAGTTATTCATACTCTCTGATTTAAAAGTCACCATATTTATCAAAATTCCTAGCTACAGTAATCTGAAAAATATATCACTGTTCAATTTATGTACTTCTACATGTCCTTAATGGCTGTATCATTTAATATGAAACTTAATGCCACATCATACAGGATTCAGGTTGATGCAACTCACATATCCAGAAGTAACAGTACCAATAAAAATTAATTTTAGCTTATCTGTCACTTGTTCATTATCTATTTCCAGTATTATCATTAGTATCACTATTATCCAGCTAATACTACTTCTGCTTCTCTTTGAGCTATCTCATGTGCAACATTTCGAAAGTCTTTTCGGAGTAAAGATAAATCACAGACACTTCAATTTACTCAACTCACCTACCTAGAATTACATTTCTTAAAAAGTTAGCAGTTATGTAAGTAGAGTTTTCTTTAAATAAGCTGGATAAAATGATCATGAAGCCTTCCTGGATCTTCAAGTATGTCTGAAATGTTTTCCCCATGCTCCTTTGTTTCATGCAGTTTCAATATGAAGTTTACCTGTACTGCTACAACTGCACTTAAGTTGCATTCTTCAAAGCTCTTTTTAGAACATTCAGACTATTAAGAGACTAGGAGAATATATGGTAATAAAACTGAATGTCTTTATAGGGAGAGAAGTATTCAACTACATAAAAGAACAGGGGAAGACAAAAACAGAAAAACACTGCAGAAAAGCAGCTGCATTTATGTGATCATAAATGCAGACCAGGGACTCAGGGCCAATGGCAGGGGAAGAGTAAAGCAGTCTATGATCCAGGGAACAACAACAAAACCAACCCAAAAACATCCTCTACAATCAATCCTATAGCCTCCCAGTGTCAGAGACAATGGTTCAAATGCTTTTTCATTACCACTTCTTCATGCAAGGTAACATAACAATACAAACAATATACCACTATCTAATGTAGTAAGAGCTGTAGGATATACATGGGGTTTCGGCAGCTAGCCACCATGTGGTATCTACTATCAGCATTGCAGCTACACTAGAAATCTGTTCAAATAGTAAATATTTATTACTTCATGGAACACACTAGGGTCCATGATCACAACACAACAAACACAGGCAAAATCTGTGAAAAAGGCAAAATGAAGGTTATTCAGATTTTCTACTTATTGAGATTACCAGAATTGTCTTGCTTTCATTAAATTAACAGCAGGTGAATACATTAGTGTTACACTCTACTAAACAGAGCTGACTCTAATCCAATCTTTACTTTTTTCAGATTACATTAGGACACAAATCAATTTGTTCTTATAAAGAACCATGTGCAATAGAAAGTCACAAGCTGACAGAATATCAACTATCAAACACTATTTTTTTAAGACCTTATACATGTACAGTAACAGTACAGTTGACTTCTTTAGATGAGTCCATCACAATATGTTGACATCAAGACATGCTTAAGGGTAAGACTGTGACCATTCCTTTTGATTCCAGTAAGATTTTGCTATTAAATTCTTCATGCACTGATTTACAGGATTTTGCCAGGTAAAAAAAAATCTTTTACGGTCACACAGTAAATAATTGTAACTATATTTAACTATGTACATGTTACATATTTCGTCTTATAGATCTTAATCTGTAGAGAGGTGGGCCAATGCAAACCTCATGAAATTCAACAAGGCCAAGTGCAAGGTACTGTAAGTGGGTCGAGGGAATCCCAAGCACAAATACAGGCTGGGCGGAGAATGGCCTGAGAGCAGCCCTGAGGAAAAGGACTCGGGGTGTTGGTTGATGAGAGTTCTCATCCAGTGTGTTATCACAGAGTTTGTTTTTTTTTCTGCCTATTTCTGGATTAAAAAAAAAACACCTGTATTCAAGCTATTCTGGAAAACCAGTCACTAAAGACCATTTAAGTAACGACGTTCATTGTTCAGTCATAAGTTACCAGAGGCAAACTACCCCATCAACTAAGTTCATGTTTTTGAAGTATCTGATGCAAACACAGGGCTGTACAACTGTTGTCTCACAAGCAGATTATTCTTCATGGCTACATAAATACACATATCATATACAATTTTCCATATTCTTCTACCAGTGAATCACAGAATGCTTTGAGTTGGAATGGACCGTACAGATCATCTAGTCCAACCGCCTCGTCATGGGCAGGAACATCTTTCACTGGACCAGGTTGCTCAAAGCGCAGTCCAACCTGACCTTGAACACTTCCAGGGATGGGGCACCCACAACTTCTTTGGGCAAACAGTTTTATAACACACACACTTCTCTCTCCTCACCAAAACAAATAATATGTTTATGGTTATCATAATGGTATTTATTATAGTGCATTGCAAATCTGTTGTTACCACAACAGTTTCCATTATATATATTATTTCTCTAAGAACAGGAAATAAATAGTTGTATCGGAGATATAAGAAAACAGTAACTATACCACAAACTTCAAAAAAATATGTAATCCACATAATAAACAAATATGCAATGAAATTAATACCTGTAGGACTTCATTTAATGATTTCCCAAATATACAGATAAAAAAAATCTCCTGTTCATCCATTAAAATGGCAACTGACTTGCCCAATGTATTTTTAACTAGCTCACCCATTAATATGGTATTTTTAAAAATTCATTCTGTTTTTCAAGTTCTCACAAACTATATACATCAGTAAAGATACTCAGTATAAAAACTCGCTCCAATTAAAAAGGAAAGTACCTGGAAGTAGAGACTTAAGCATCCTCTTCTCAAACAAACTAAAATGAAATGCTTCGCAGACTTATTTGCTTGGGATTTTATAAATTCCAGTCCTGAATCCTAGGAACTTTCAAAATCATCCTATTGTAAAGGAATTTAAAAAGCCATTATAATCTTTAAGATCACGGAACTTCTATTAAAGAATGTTTGGAACAATAGCCCAAACTTGAAATTTGAATCTCAAGTAGATTACTCATAGGTTTTGGTTTGGGGTTTGTTTCTTTTTCAATTATACATACTTATAACACAAACTAAGGGTGGATGTGCATGTGTATGAATAAACATATATATATACACACACGTGTATATATGTACATATGTATACAATGTATCTTGAAGTTAGTAACAAAAGAACAGAAGACTGTCATTGCCTGCTTGCTTACAAGCTACATTAAACTTGATTTAAATAATCATATACAAGATGTTCTGCACTTATTCTAGTTTATTTCCTTTGATAATATGCAAGTTTCAATCATCTTTTGAATTTGCAGTATGACATCATTTTTCAGTTGTGGTTAGCATTCACATTTAAAGGCTTTTCACAGGGAGCTATTCACTACCATCACTTTTCATTTAGTTCTTCTGATGGTAAAGAACAAATATAAACTTCCATCACTGTCCAGACAGCAGCTTCCACAAGGAGAAACATCAATATACTTAAAAAATGCTTTGAAATGGGAGAACTAGTTAATATACTTACATACCATGAAATTGAAAAATTCAATCCCCCTATTCTTTACAGTTCAACAAATCAAGGTTGGAGTGGCACAAATTCAAGAAACAAGAAGATCAGAAGGGAAGAAGGATGGAGTATGAGGTGGAACAGAAAAAAACTATGGTCTAACAACTTTAATAAATTCTGCAACTGGACCAAGTTTACGGTCAGAGATGATCATGGTTAGCAGAGAATCAACTCCAGAATCAACAGTGCCAGGTCTCAGGTACTACACTTTTTAATGCAGAATCTGATCAGGTTTGGTACCATAAAAAGCATGTTCATAAAACTGCCCATTTAGCAAGGGCAGAGTGGGCTGACACCTGCAGGCTAAATATCAGGGATCTGCACTGAACTCAAAAGCCAAGGAAGCAAATTTGGGACAATTCTGGAAGAAAGATGGCACATACTATATCATACAAGAAGTAAGAAAGAAGAGGAAAATGTTCAAGGAAAGCTAATATGGAAGGATGGTGTTCTTCTTGGTTTGGTTTTTTTTTTGTTATTGTTAAAGAAAACGTCACGTACTGTTAAGAGATTATCTAAACTATGCAAAACTTTACTAATACGTTGCTAGTGCAATAGATCAGTCTAAAGTAAAAATAAATTGCTTCCCTGAAACATTTGAATAATACAGAGAGCACATATTCAGTACATATACTCTGTCACAAAGTATTATATCACAAAGTATGTTATGAAAACATAAAACCAGATGCTAAACATAGATGTATACAGATGCTTACAACTTCTTATTTTTTATTTTCCATTATTTCAAAACTTATTTTTCCCCATCAAAACTACCAAAATTACTAATTTTAAAAGGTAGATATAACACAAATAACACAAAGTTTTTAGCGGCAGTATAAAGCTTTTTTGTGTACCTAAGATTAGCTATGTTTGAACTGGAAGTGAAATTATGTCATTATAAGGTCTTGTTATAACCATTAATTTATTCCTATTCATAACATTCATGAAAAATAATCTTCAGGAACAACTGTGTTAGAACAGCAAATCAATCTTTGCAACAGTAACAGTACTAAAAAGTACATTTTTAGTTTAAAGTAGATTCAGTTTAATTTGTGTTCAAAGCTTCACAGTTTTTAAAGTTTTATATATATATATATACACACACATATATATGCAATACCCATGTACAAAACTAACATACCGCTCCACAGCTGAAGTAAAACAAACAGAAATGTGAGAGTAATTTAGGCTAGCACACTGTGATTTTTTTTTTTTTTCAGTGTGTGAAACTCAATTATGGATAGCGACAGTAATTTGAGAAAATGTCTACATATGTATTGTAGCATACAGTACTGGTAGAAGCATTCTACTAGTAAGTAAAATATTCATGGCAGTGGTATTATTACAGAGGTTTTCTTTAATTTCACATTTTAATGTCTTTACCTGACCCTCTCAGAGTTCAGCAAAAAGAAAATTAGTGGCAATGTTTTCAATTTAATTAGTGTATTACATGCACTGTAATTATTAGTGGGAAATGTTATATTAATGAATGCAAAAGTTAGCTGTAAATTACCTCAGAGTTATTATCAATTTCCCAAGTTACTGCTCCTTAAGATAACCCTCTCCCTATGGTCCTTCCGGTAATTTTTCTTTGCCTGATAAACATGATGATTAAACAGCACACAGTGCAAACCTTTGATACTTTTTAAATTAAATCCATGCCCAGCCTAAGGGCTCTGTCTGATTTCAACTAAATGTGTCAGTTAATCAGATAAAAAATTATCAGCAACTCAAAGAAACAGCAGCCTTAGGCTTCATCAGGGCCAGAGAAAGCTGAACAAAATAAGACATACAGACAATATCACATTATGAGTAAAGGTTACTGCCAAGCATATCACTGCACAGAACTATTCACCACCTTAACAATGTCTATCTGAAATGAAATATTGTATACAAGAGTCAAAATAACATCAAAGAAAGAATTTAAGTGTTATACCTGTAAACAGGCATATATATGCACACGTATTACAATAAATTTTGAACACTCCCATTCAGAAAAACCCAGAATATCTCTAAAAATATACTGTTTAGAAGAGATCTGTGTAAGAAACTGAAGTCTAAACAGCTGAAGAATAGTTAAACCAGCTTTAACTTTTAACATTTGCTTCACAGCTTTGCCACAATTAGAGTTCATTTTATGACCAAGATATAAAGTAGATTATCTCCAAATTAAATTGCCTTTCCAATTAATATCCTCCTCGAAGGTTGCATGAGTAACAGAAAACTGTTATACTTGGTTAAATTAAAGCTTAAGGTCTTTTGTGTCCAAATAATGATTACTAGTCATTTGCAAATCTCCAAATTAAAACACAACAGATTTGTGGGTGTGTGACTGACAATCTACACATTAGTAATAGGACTTTAAGGCTTCTGCAATTATTTGAGTGGAAAATTCTTAAATATGAGTTCTGTCTTATAATTTGTGAAGCATTTTAAGATAACTGATTACACTGATTTCAAACAGAGTATGTGATTTTTCTAAGCTTTGATATGTCTGTCAGAGGCAGCTGCAAGTAATCAAAGACAGCATGGAAATATCCCTGAAACATAGGGATATAAATTGAAAAACCACTGTTTGGTAAGGTTCTGCAGGCTAGCTATAGATCCCATAGCCTTGTGGATCACTACACATCATCTGGGACATTTCTGTCTTCCACTTAGAGACCTCAAAGCACATGTATCTTATGCCTTCACTCCTTAGGAAGAAGTAGTTTCAAAAACAGGGGTGGAAATTAATTTAATGTGGATTGACATGAAATCCCTGTGTGAACACTCTCATTAAGAAACTCAGTAGTCTTCAGTGGGCTTAGCTTAACTCACTTTAAAAGTAAATTACTTTTGAATAATAGTATCTATACAAGGAGAAAATACTATGTAACTAATCCATTTTAAAAGCTAATTGGATTCATTTTCATGAACGCCCTGCATAGGGCACAGACAGACACACCACCGCCTTTAAGCACAACTGATGGCCTAACTTCAAGAGTTTTATAAATGCAATTATTGAAACATGGCATGCACACGCACACTAAATCTATTAATTCAGTGTAGGGGGACATCCATCAGCTCTCAGTCACAGCTTTCACTATCTAGTCTCAACCTCATAATAACCACATTTAATTAGTGTATGGTCCTCTTGCTACCTGCAAGCACCAAAAATTCATGGGGATGGTGCAGGGGTACGTTTCTACGCACATGAGCATATGCACACACCACTGCAGACGCAAAAGGAGAGAGAGTGAAAGAGACAGAAATACCATTTTCAAAGTCTAACATCAAACAGCAGTACACTGAAACACTGCAGTTCAAAAGGCTAGAATTAAATTCTGAATAGTAGAAACAGAAGACCAGGAAAATGTTCCACTCCAGCCATACATGATACATAAACGCAGGTTCTCCTGATACGCTGATTCTCCTTTTAGCTGCATTTACAAAGTGAACAATTGGTCTTAGGAATTACGAATCATTCATTAATGAATAATTTTTTAGTGTTATCTCATATATTAACTGTATTCATAGAATAAAACCAAGTTGAGATATCTTTGTAGATACCATACTATTTCTCAATAATTTTTTTCTAAAATATTCAATTTAGATTAATTTTTTCCAATAATGTCATGCTAAGAATAATACATGTAGTAAAATTTAATAAAGATATACCTATCAAAAACCCTAGAATACTGAAATCAAAATCAATAGAATTATCTATTATCGCAAAGCTTACCTAAGGATTTTCTACAGAACTGAAAGATTTTGCTTTCTTTATACAAGCCAACTGAGTGCACAAGAGGCCTACGTGCCATCAACAGAAGCTACAAAGTCTTTGACAGGGAGACAACAGTCTGTAGCTGAACAGAAAAAACAAATTTTAAAAATTGCTTTTGTGCAGAGATTTTGTTTCAGATAAGTGTCTGCTTCACCTTTGGGACTTAAAACTCCTAAATGTTTGAATAATTACAGAGCAAACTTGCCTGGAGACACTTCTTTTGGGAAATCTTATTTATAAAATTACCTCAATGAAGACTGATTACATAATTTGATAACCAAATTTAGCATGAACAGCCAACTCCAGATTGAATAAAAAGACATTATATCCTAAAAACAAGATCCCAGTAAACAACTACAAAACAGTCAAGTAACCATATGTATTTCTGTTCCCATGCTAGACTGGATATTCTAAATGTTGGTGATTGTAAGTGTAACTAATGTGCATTCAACAGCAATTATATCAACGGCTATCGCATGAAAGATAAAGCAAATTTATAAACACTTCTTACACTTTTATCTAGAATTGGGAGCCAACCACTGATTTAAATTTAAAACCTAGGTTTTTAAGATGCCAGCATATACAGTTATGCGTGGCTTCTTCAGAATAAAAAAAAAAAAAAAAAAAGAAAAATGTCTTTGCCTTATGAATGCAGGTACTGGCCTATATTATTATGATGTTCCAGATCAATGTTGGCAAATACTGAGGACCATAAGTAACTCCATTCATGTTACTAATTCTGTGAGCAAACAGTTCTTGTACTAGTAAAACCATAGGAATGACAGGAGAAGACTGAGTTTTCCTTTTGTTGTCCGCTTACCACACAGGCAAGACTCAAAACCATGGGAGAAAAATGTATATTAAATGAAAATAAGCTATTTTGTCTATTAGAAACAAGTCTTCTATTCCTCCCTTATGTTACCTTGTAGAGAATACAGCTTCCTGAGAGCAAAGAAATAATAAAAAAAAAATTCCTAAATTTAACTCTTATATACCATAATGCAACATTAAAGTAAAATAGGTGCCTGTTTACTGTAACACATTCTAAATCATTGAAGAATTTCAGATGAAATAAGTCAATTTTATTGTCACTAACAAGTATGACAAGTAGGTATGTTTATGTATACTTAGATAACTCATTCTCCCATGTACTACAGCTAAGAACATCTTTCAAAACTGCACTTCATATTTATGAAACCTATTTAATGTGCATCCATACACACACACAGAGACACACATGCACTGTCACATCAACTGTACAAAAAATTTACCTTAGATAATATCTTTTCATAATACTACATGTTCAGAGCTTTTTAATTTCCAGTATTTGTAGGAAAGAGCTACTAAAATTATTTTTAAATCATATACCCTATCAAAATTTAACTGTCAAACTTAGCAGTATAGCAACTAGCCTTGAAAAAATAGCATCTGGAGCTTACTGTACTGGAGCAAATTACCACATTCTGTAAGAGGAAATGAACTTCCCCTTAAGGTTGAGTGAGATATAAAATTATTGAATGCAATATTTGAACAAGTCATGGAAACACTGCCAAAAGTATTCATTACTACTTGCCTGAAATGTTGATCATTCAGTAATTTGAAGTATTTGAGTAAAAAATATCTAATATGATAAACATGAAAAACAAAGTTTTAGCTTGACAGTCCCTTAAAGACAAAGCTGAAATTTCACCAGTAAGTCTGAGGATTCTTAACTTAGACATTTACAAACAGTTAAATCACATACATTTCACTGCTATCATGTCATCTGATAACGTGACCCCAATGTATGTAACTAATGCACAATGTGTTATTATTTACAAATAGGAATGACTGCAATCTCCTTCTACAGCCTATATAAACTTAATCCTGATAAAATCATAGAATAGTTTGAGTTGGAAGGGACCATGGAGGTCATCTAGTCCAACCCCCTGCAGTAAGCAGGGACATCTTCCACAAAATATTCCTTAAAAAACAAAACTGTAACTTTTTACAATGGCATACATTTGCTCTTCAGTTTTAGTACAACAATCTTTAGATTTAATAATTTACACAGTCCTTTTTGTCCAATAATTAATATTCCAAAACTCCAGCGCCTGCACTGCATTTCTCATAGTGAGAATTCATTGAGGATTCAAACATCTTGAGCAAAATAAAGAAAATTATGCACATACTTTGTGAAAACACTGTTATTTTATGTTCCTCATCTATGACACCATTTACTCTTATTGATCAAAATATTGCAACTTTCAACAAAGTTTTTCCCAGATTGCAGTGAAGCACAAAATGCCACACTATGATCTTCAGGTTTGAGTCTCTTATAAAGTGCCTTTGTTTGAATTACTAAAGACAAGCTCACCCAGCATTACTAAAATGATAGCAATGATTCCAAGTCTTAAGAGAAACATTCCAAACCAATACCAAAATTGACTCTGACAAGCTTTAGAAAGTTCACATGAAGACTCACATGTTCCTCTTCATTGTACTACTTAGCAGCACAAATCAAGCGTTCTTCCCATTTTCTTTTTACAGTAAAAACAAGTATTTTTTTAATATAATCTCCTTTCCAAGTAGATAAACTGAATGAATGCATTTCAGACACTTCAGCTACTGCAGCCACAAAAAGTCACAAATCTTTTAAAGTTGTCTACATCTATCTTTGTTTAGATACAGAAACTTTGCAGAATGATAGCTTAATAATATGTTCTTAAGAATAACATTCTCCCATTTACAATAAAAACATTTTTACATTAGATATTTAGAGGTTAATAATTAAAATCAATAAAAAATAAGCTTTTAATAAGATAGGGGAACTAAAAATACATTGATCAAGTAACACAATATTCCCCCTTAGTAAAAGCATATTAGATGTGTTGCAAGATTGTTACAGTCAGTACAGTAGGTCCACGTTGCTTCCAAATTCCCATTTTATACCTTATGCTCAAAGAGTATACTGCAATAAACAAGACTTTACTGAGAATAAGCTGACTGAATTTCAGATCTTTGAGGACAGAACAACTTATGACACAATACTCTGACATCAGTCACTGCAGATACAGGTACATACAAACACACCTGATTTCTTTAATTTCTGAAAGAAGTCTCAAAGCTCCCAGTATCGTCCAAGCTTCAAAACAACCACTAAATTGCACTCACATTAAGGGATTTCACTTTATTTTAATGAAAGAAGACCAAAACTGCCATCTCTCACAATATCTGTCAGACTAGCAAGTACTCTGATATAAGTGTTGATACGGAAAGCATTCTACCTTTGTAACATCAAACAATTTTTACAGGTCTCTGATTGGACAAGATGTAACATTCCCAAATGCAAGAAGAAAAAACAAAAAACAAACAAACAAACAAAAAACAAACAAAAAAACACCCCAAAAAAACAACCACATACTAACAAACTATACAACTGATCTGCATCCATTATTTGAGGTGTGGAATTCCTCAGCAACAGCATGTGCTTCTCAGAGTGGTCTCAGTGGTTAATCTGATGCAGATTCTCACTCTGTAAAGAACTTTGTCAGGTAGCCTCTCTATGTAACATTTTTACTCAATTCTTCAACGTATAGTTTGATAAGGCTTGACCTATTAATGGGGCTACAGAAAAAGTGTCTGTGCAGTTACATCTTGTGACCAGACGGAAGTATATTCTCGCAATTGATGCTGTGTTGGATTCTTTCTCTCCTATCTCTTAGCACCTTTTACTGATGTGCTGCACTGAAGTCAACGACGGCACAGCTGTCACTTGCCTGTAATAATAATGGTCAGGTACTTTCTGCAAGCTCTGCAAATTAACACCATTCATTCTTTGTAACAAACTTATTCCATCAATAACAAAAGACAAACTAGCCTAGAAAGGTTTTCAGTAGGGTTTACAATCTGTTTGATTCCTATACCTAAAACTCCTTTGTTTGCTTTTGTAATGATTCCACGTTGACTCTGTGACTACGTACCTACAGAACTCCATGAGTTAACTTTAATGCGGTTCACTGAACCATGTCTCTGAGTATCCTGCACAGACATTTAGTTTTTCAGGGATCATGCAGTATCTACCAACAGCTCTGATGAGACTAAATCTCCTGTTGAGTTCAACTGCCTGTGTTCACTACTTGCTGCCTCATCTTCCGATGCCCTTCCAAAGTGTTTGTGATTTAATTAAAAGGGACAATTCCTCACCTTTCTAAATGAATGAGGACAACCTTATTTTCTTACAGTATTGCAGCGTGCAGCAGGCACAGCACAACTATGACACAGACAGAATTTCCAAGACACATTCACAGTTAATACCCAGCATAACATCCTCAAAATCAATGAAACAATCCCCAACGCTGACAGGCTTCTCTTACAACCATCTCAAGGTAATTCAAATTCAGATATATAATTTTAAAAAAATAAAAATTCTAAATCATGTATAAAAATTATTTGGCAAATATACTAAGACTACTCAGTAGCACTTTAAATACCTCTTTTAGGTTGGTATGATGCACACCAGCCACACACCAATCAATCAGTGCCAATGAAAAAAGAACACTAATAGCAGATACACAAGTAAATTTAGTATCTAGTTTACATCATGGCTTCTTCCTTTTAGCACTTTCATAAAAAAAACCTGTCTCCCATCCAAACTAAGGCTGGTAACAAACCTGGTCATCTGGTTTAGCTTTCAATTCAGTTTTCAATATTTTCTAAAAAAAGTTGTTTTATCAACGATTTATTTGAACTGTTAATGCCCACAAGGGTCTGAATTGAAGTTATCATTACTGGGTTTGCTGTATTAAAGGACAGCATACAATTAAGATTGCATTAACTTTACCTTTTTGTTTTCTACAACGTGTACTATTTCAAAGTTGGTAATGTTTCTGCAACACATAAATTCACTTATTCCAAGCCTTGTCTCCTCCTATAAGAGAGTTTATGCAATCCATAAAATAAGCCACTCATTTTAGTCACAAGACACAGAGCTGTTTCCCACTGACAGATCCTCATTTCCTTTCCAGAACATTGACTTTTAATTTCTAAATCATTTGTGTATCACTGTAACTAACAAGTGTTCTGGGAATACAGCCCTGCCTGGATGTTCTAGATCAAAGCAATCTGTTGATAACAACAAATTTTTCTAATAAAACAGAAGTAGACTAAGTAGTCTGAAAAATCCTAAACATCGTAGAGAATCATTGATTTAGGCCTGCATAGAAGACAGAGCTCATGGAAGATAAATATCGATATATATTGTAGCTGTCTATTAAAGGAAACAATGAAATATTACACAGCATAGTACCAGATTGCAGCAAAATGTTTCTATTACTTCTATGATACAGGTATAACTGTTGCATTCCATGCAACTTAGAATGAAAAACTACATCTCTGGCAAGTCTCAGACATATGAAAAATAAAAGGACCATTTGCTAAAGCAAAATTTTGATGTGCAATTCAAAATTAACACCCATTCTGTCCAATCATTAACAAATAGTTTTCCAGTTCTGGAAAATCCTGCCATGAACACATAGATTATGGCCAAAGGAAAAAATGGTACAAATGTGACACCACTAGGAAGCTATATTAAGATTCAGTATTTCTCAGGCACTTCCAAATACAATTGCATAAGATACTGCCTGTATTTCACAATAGGGCTTTTTTGAGTTAAAGACAAACAAAACCCATAAAAACCTGACCAGATGCAATTGCTAAGCAGTAATTTTACATCTCCTTGCAATAACAAGAAATACAGCACTAATGCTGAACTACATGATTTGCTCTCACTGATGGAAAACTAATAACTTCATTGCCGTTTTGGTACAGAGCTGTAAGAAATGTGTTTATAAAGAAAGTTTCTAAAATGCACAAGGTCATTATGTAATGATCAAGAATGACAAAAAGCAATAGCTGTTTAAGCATGGTTTATCCTTGATTTACCACAACAATATTTTTTTAAATTTTTTTTTTATTTTGCAAGATATGCACTGACAATTAAGTGTAGTACAGTTTGCAGAAAAACATTTTTCTTTTATATGCTCTAATTCACAACTATAGAAATACCACATTTAAAATATACTGTTAAAATAATTTACAAAAAATGAATAAAGAATGTAGTTTCAGAAGTAATAGTTTCAATTTAGTAATATAAATACATAACATCCAGATGTAAACCTTCCATTAAGGAAACAGGTATCTGAGTAACTTACCTCACATTAACTGTGTGGCTGTGGTCAATACAACTACTTTAAGGTCTTACACCAGCAATTGACAAGGAACAGTCACCCATCAGAGGCCTTCTGTAATTTCAGGGAAGTCTCTGAGGGAAGCCTGCTTGCTATATTTAGAGCACTCCACCTGAACCACGTACCTAAAATGCTCAGACCCAAGCATATACGATTATCTTCTGGTTGTCAGGATCTGGCAGTTTCAATGGCTTAAACCTTCTTTCCACAATAGCCACAATACAGCACTAACAGAGATTAAATCTGCCCTTAAATAAAATTGTTGAACATTAAACCTACCGTTAATATAATTCAAAATACGAACTAAGTGTAGTTAAAACTACATGCTCACACACCATACAAAAGGAAAATAGCATGCTTAATCTGAGAATACATTCCAAGATGATCTTTCTTATATTATAAACTAGAACTAAACATCAAGCATTTTGTTACTTAAAACTCTGTTCAGACCATCTTTTTTTTTAATTCATTCCTAATATAAACCAGTTAGATACACACTAAAAACAAGGGCTTTGTGATTATAAATAGCTCTGATAAATCTGGGTGTGGTAAATTTTTGCACATTTCAGTTACCTTACTCAATTACGAATTTATGGATATTAAAAATGCTTAGGCAAAAGAGGAAGAAAACTAGTGTTAATAGTACACAACCACTTAGCCAAAGAAAAATTGAAATGTATCTTAATATAAGAGCATGAAGTACAATTATTCATCAAATTCAATTAAAGGTTTTAACTAATTGCAACTCTGAAGAGAAAACTATTTATTAAAAAGCTACTGAGTTACTGAGTATAATGTGATTAATTGATTAACCTTTTAAAAAAGCTTCGAAAGTATTGCTCTCATGTAATACAGATGGTAGGGAA
>NW_010123678.1:116495-146812 GCF_000699245.1 Pterocles gutturalis
TACCCTTGAGAAAACTTGTTTATGTAACACACAATGAATACCTGATCACATATGGTAAAGGACATATTAGAAAAAATAAACAACTTTTGTTTCTATTTCAAAGGCTTTAAGCCCCCTTCTTGTATTTTGCGTTCTAAAAAAGGGCCAACTGTAAAAGTTTAAGCACTTAGGATGAACGCTCAGTGAGCTGACACACCAGCTGAATAACAGTGTACTCAGGGGCACGGCACATGCGTCTGCCCAGTGTCCCACCATGCTTTCTTACCCCTCTACTACATTATACACTGCAGGGCTCTGCACAACTAGCTGGAAAAACTTTTCTGTGATTACACTCTTCTTCCCATCCTTTGCAATTGCAACATCATTCAGCTTGATCTCTCAACATCTTTAAGTTTTAATAAACTTAAAAGCTGTAGCATTCTGATCAAAAATTATCAGTGCCATCATTCGATATTATTGACACATCTTGCATAAACTTATTCTGAGGACCACGTACTAAAAATTTCTGGTTTCAAATGCCAAAGAATCACATCACTAGAAACATTAATGTAACTTTTCTTAAGCACACCTTTTTGAAAGATACGTTTGTATACAAGTGTACTTATAAACTCAAATCTAAAGGATTATTTGTTTTCCAATTTACTTCACTTGGAATGTTTTCTTTCTTTCTTCTTTTAAATGCTATAAACGTGCCATGCAGTTTTACCCCCTCTAAATTTTGTACTCTGAATTTTGCTATTTCATCTTTAACAAAGAACATGCAGACAGTCTTGGGTTTGAGGGGTTTTCAGTTTCCCTTGATTTTGAAGTATTTTTAGCAGCAGGATACAAAAGAGAGTCCTTAATCTTTTTAGTACCAGAATAAAACATCTTTTGAATCAAGATAAAATCACTACATCATGAGTGTTAATATCATTCTGTGAAAAATAATATCATATGACTAGAAAAGACCACCTTTTTAGGGAAAAATATTGTGTTAAAGTGGATTATTCTTTTAGTAGTGCAATGGAAAGGCATTCAACCTAGTCCCAGAAGAAAAACTGAAATATGCATCTAAATGGAAACACTGTGAAATGGACAGAACAAAAAAACCCCTTCAGAACTGTAAAGAACTATGTACATATGCACACACATATACACATGCATAAAACCACATATATGAAATTTTAGTTATACTTTTTTTATTTAATTTGATACATATATTTATGTATATAATTTTAAATTTCAAAATATAAGTTTGTAGCTCAAGGCTTATTTTGCAAATAAATTTTCTGCACATTTTGTGCCAGACCATATTCTAAACAGCTTTTACAAAGTGATAATGTTTCACTGACAGTGTTTTGTGTACTTCACATAAAATTAAATCTCAAACCTTGAGAAAAAGAAAGCAGAAAGCTAAGCAATACAGCATGTTGCTCTTTTTGACCCACAAATGATTATCAGTTATTTTAGAAGTTATGACAGTCTTCTCAAGTCCTTAAGGAGTCTGACACCATTGGTACAGCTTTTAACACTGCATTTATGTTTATATTACAATACAATAAAATGGCAAGATTAGTGTTCAAATTACTTGGGTATCAGATGCTTTATTGAAAATAACAGTATCACCATAAAATTTAAAAATTAGACTTCTTTGAACGTGCTAAGTAATCACTGCTACCCATGCTTCACGTGAATTAAGGGATGAATTTTGGAAGACGCCATCAATTGCAATGACTATTAGATCTGTGTCTCTAATGGAAGACTGTGTTCATCAACAGTAAACGCTACACAAATTGAGTAACCAGTGGTATGTCAGTACTTGAAAAGTCATTGTGAAATCAGTGCTATGCTAATTATTTATTATTACAACACACATGACTTCATCGTTAGAGCTCAAATTTACCGTTCTTTGTCAGGTATGAAAAAAAAGCAGAATGTAAACAACACAACCACTCTTCTCTCCTTCCTTTCCCTGCACAGTGCTACCATAAACCACAGCACCAATAGGACAGTAGTTAATTTATCTGACTATATTAGCAATTTTATCATTATTCTTTCATGGTATGTGAATTCACAGCTACATTTTCTTATTCTCTTCCTTCATTTGCTGTTCAGTTAATCAACCTTGATTCTGCATGACTAGCATCTTTAATAGCTACATGGGAAAAGAGAGTTCATTTTTAAAACAGTCGATATTTTGTAGTACTTAATTCTAGAAATGCAAAACTAAATGATGTTAATCCTCTCAGGCAAGTCTGAAAGTAGCGACATTCAAGCACGGACAAACTTCTTCACCATGTTCTAACCAAAAACTTCCATATTTTCAGTGGTGGAAGAGAAGCTTAGCAAGACTGGTAACAGGTGATAATGGTTTGGAGAAGCACTGCAACCACCACCCCCTCCCTGCCCCAGAGGAACCCCACTTAATGAGACGCATCATAAAGGCTTCAAAAACTTGAGCTGATTTTGTATTCAGTATCATGGTCAATCACACTAGAAGTCAAAGCTCAGCAGGTAAAATAGTAATCATAGAATTTGTTTTCCATTAGAAGAGGATTCTCATTCACAGATTTTTCTAACTACTCTGCCTAAAAGATTTTTTGTAAGTGTCCTACTAGAAGGATTAAATAGGTGCTTAAGAAAATACTTCAAAGATAGCAGATACTGCAATTATCCCCAATGCATAAGGAAACAAACTCCAAAAGACAATTACTAAGTATAAACTAGATGTAGTTACACATGGTGGCTAATACTGTAACCACTATACACACTTTAGAAAACACATTTTAAAAATAGGTATTAATCCATTATAAAAGAGTTTGGCAATTTAAGTAAAATTAAAAGTGATGGGCCTGCTGCTTTTAAATTATGTTCACTTCTACATTTAACCAGAAAATCTATTTCAAAGCAAATGCTCCAACTCCTAGTAACCTTCCTTGCATGAAGTGTATGCACCTGGAACAATGACAGGTAAGAAACACTTTGCAACTTCTGATGAGACTCTGAAACTCACTCTGAATTCTACTTAAAGGGAAACCTATACAAATTGTAATGTAGGCAACCACTAACTGATATGACTGAACGTTGTTTCTTTTTCTTTTTTTTAATCTCTGATGTAGCCTTGCCTCCTCTTGCACAGAAATGAAACAAAAACGTAATTCAAGAAAACCAAGCTTCAACAATGTATAGGCATGAGATGTTCCTGCTTAGTTTGACCTGCATTTTCAATACCTTCTGATGGTATATCATTTTGTTTCTAATAAATACCATTTACAATACTGAATAAACAATACACTTTAAAGTTTCCTGTGATTATGGGAAAGGTGCTTACCCAACAGAAGCACTCCGCAGAACTCCTACTTTCTTTACTGCTTTTGCTACAAAAAATTTCAGATGCTCCAGGTCAGAATGGGACCATTCTGCAATCTAATCGACTGGAATGATAGGGACCACAGAGTATCATTTGGTAATTTCCACATCAAGCCCAGTATCTAAAGATCAGGCTGTAAGACACTTGCAAACACTAGACACCATTCTCCTCTATTTCATTGTGCTTTATGCATTAGCTGAGAGCTTAATGGCATTACTACCATTAAAATGCAGTATTTTTAAGGTACCAATTTCCCATCATAAAAACTTCCTACTCTGAGCAGTTTACTAGAAAAAAAAAAATCATCAGGAATAGGCAATGTCTTCTATCAAATTAAGGCAGATTTACAGATACTATAGATAATCCCTCCAAAAAACCCCAAAATCAAGTCTCACAAGCCTCCAAGAACGAGCAGGTTTTTTTAAGAGGGTACTTGCTATGCAGACGTTGGGAAAAGATTTACCTTTTTCTCCTGGCTTCACTATCCATCTTTACCCAAAAAAAGCCAACTGCTCTGTAAACTGACCAGGTAATTAAAGGCTCCCCACGACTACTGGTCCAAGAGGATCCTGAGCACTACTTTTAAAGACAGTGGCAAGCCTGGCCAGGGATTAACATATCCAGTCTCTCTGGCAACCACTGATCCTTCTGTGATAGCAGGGAATCGAGTACAGAATGACAGTACAGTTTGGGTTAGAAGGGACCTTTTAAAATCACCTACCCCAACCCCCCTGCAATGAGCAGGGACATATTCAGCTAGATCAGGTTGCTCAGAGCCCTGTCCAACCTGACCTTGAATGGTTCCAGGGACGGGGCATCTACCACCTCTCTGGGCAACCTGTTCCAGTGTTACACCATCCTCATCATAAAAAATTTCTTCCTTATATCTAGTTTGGCTTTCTGGGCTGCAAGGGCATACCGCTGGCTCATGTGCAGCTTTTCATCCTCCAGTACCCCCAAGTCCTCCTCAGGGCTGCTTGCAATCCTTCCATCCCCAGCCTGTATTGACTGTTATCCCTAGCCAGGTGGAGGACCTTGCACTCATGAGGTTCACATGTGCCCACTTCTCAAGCCTGTGCACAAGACAGTACTTTGCCTGTCTCTTCCAGCAGTCTTGATGTGCATAGGAAGGAATTCCCTCTTCCTTCTGATTACTCTAACAGTGGACAGTTTCTTAGCTTACTGTACAGTTTATACTTGATCCACTGCCTTTCCAGTCTAACAAACACATACACTCTACTATAACAAACATCACGCAATCCGAGGTGTCATCAGGTTATGTAATGGTAATACAACCTGTTAGTAGTAAGAAACTGGAAAAAAGAGTTGTGAATAAATGAATAAATGTAAGAAGAATTTTAAAATGTGCAATGCATCACTGCACTTTTGCCAACCACCTCCAGCAGACTTCCTCAGCTACTTACAATCAACATTACCTTAAAACACTTTCTTAAAATACAGGACACAAAGATAAGAAGGTGTAGTAACTTCATTTACAAGCAATCTTGGTTTGTTTCATATTAGCAGCAAGAACACAAACAAAACTAACAGGCAAAAGAAGGTAAAGTTGTTATTATTATCATTACTATTTAGTAATAGTAATACAGCAGCACTTAAAGGCTAAAATTTGCCTGGGATTTTCCAGCGCAACAGTTTTTCATTAGAAATGCCAGTCCATTAAGGCTGAAGTGTTTTATAAGAAGAGATTGGGTTTAGCAAGTTTCGAGTTAACTTTTCTTCCCAGGCTCCTGTCAGTTTACCCAACGGGACACATGGAGTGTGAGTTTGTATAGTTCACAGCCCCGAATACAGCTTCCCCAGGTGAATCGTTGCAAACTCAGGAAGAGATTTTCCCCTATCCCCTTGGCTACAAGCTGACAATATGGTTCTGCCCTGTCCAGCCTGCAGATGGGATCCTGAAAAAATAGAAGAAACCACCCAAAGCTGTTTTCTCAGGAGAACTAGCTGTTTAAGTTCAGGAAGACAGAAAAATATAAATTTTTCTTCTTTTGTTTGTCTCATAGGAAATTTCAGTATCTAATTTTCCTCCAGATTCTCACCAAAAACCTGTGGAAATCTTTTTTCCTACAAAAGGAGATTCTGTATTCCAGTCAGCTGGTTGCAAACCAGCTTCACAATACTTTCTATGAAAATGGATGGCCAAAACCTGAAAACTTCATTAAGGTTTGCTTTTAAAATTGCCAGTGCAGATCACCCATTCTTGCCTGAGTATTCTAGGCAAATCTGGCCCAAATTTCCCATTTTATGCAGGTTTGATGTTTCTGAAATGAAATACAATATTCCTTATACCAGGAACAAGACAAGTATGAACCAGGCCCTACAACAGCTTCACATAACATCTGACTTACCCTAAATCCAGGTAAAGCTGTAAGTGGAAAACCTTCAGGTAATGCCAACATATGCAAAGCAACACTGGCCCAACACAGGCTGACAACACTACACTTTATGAAGGATAATTCGAAGTTCATTTCTCCACAGTAGAGAGCATATGGGTAGCGGAAAGAAAGGGTGGCTTGAGGATATGCCTTGAGGAAGAAACTGAAAAGAATGATATTTAGAAGGAGATTGGAAGAAACAGAAAGGAAAGACAGATGAGAAAGTGCCAAACAAAGAAAAGAAGATAAAATCAGAAAATATTGGCACACAAAAAGCAAAATCAAAAGGGAAATATATAGTGTAGTAAAACTTTCAAAAGGATTTTTTGGTAATGGAATAATGATGAAAAAAATTACAAGAAAAACACCTTTCTCTAAAGCTTAGCATAAAAAAATTGCTACAAAATGCTAAAATATCTTGTTTATCATAAAATCTCCTCCATCCTGTTTTATTAGTTTGCATAAACCTTAAGTTTATTTTCCATCTTGTGAAGTTCTGAAATCTCAATCTGTCAACAGGACTGTAGTCTCAGGCTGCTCTCAGAGTGGTAGCCATTATGCCCCCTTAAAATCTGAAAGCAAATGTGTGTCTGAATATGGGAGAGAAGAAAATTACTTTTTATTTCTTCCAATTGGGTGAAAGCGAGGAAGGAAGGAAGATACGTCCTTAGTGATCATGAGTGCCAGAAAGGTTACATGAAGGCACGGTGGATGAGAGAGACAGGTTGGCAAGCTAGCAATGTTTTAGAGAATCAGAAAAAATACAGCTTGCTGGGGTGATACCAAGATTAAACATAGGTGAATGTTTAGCAATAGAGAGACATAGTGAGGACAGAAATTTGAGAGGAAAAAAACGCAGAAAAGTATGCAGAAAAATCATAACATGAAAAGGTATAGGCCAGAAAACACTGCAAAGAAAAATCAGGGACCCTGCCAGAGAGACAACTGTCAACTAGATTGATCCAGAACCTACCCCAAGGAATAGAAGAATGGTTGATGTATGGTCAAGCTGCTGAGCAAGAAGGGAGGAAAGATTAAGAAATACCTTTTCTCTTCTGTTTCCAAATCCCAATATCCTTCAGTGTATGCTTTTTTTTTTCTCTTAGTTCTTCCACTCCTCTAACCCATCCTAGCCATGAGTAAACATTAAAAAAAAAAATCAAAGAAAATGCAATAAAATGTTAAGTTACACATCTGATCACTGCTCCTCCGTTAAGCTCTTTTCTCCTTTTTTTTTTTGAGTCAGACTTAATAAAATGCAACATTAGACTTAAAGTACAATCCAAACAATATTTTATTGAAGAGAAATATTACTGCATGTGCTGCTTTAATATTAAACTGATAGTAAGAAAGATAGAATCACCTACGTATAGCATCAAAGATCCCTCCAGTACGTTCTCTGCTTAAAGCCAACAGCATTTTCCTGGTATCACCCAGGTTCCACATATTTAAAAATGTGTATCAAAGCAAGCTGAACTTAAAGTTTGCTGGTATTGCCAGTAGGTAACTGCATTACAGAGAAGAGAAAGCATGTCTTCCTTTATCATTCTCCTCACTCATTCCTCAACTGCAGGCAGATTGTTATGGCATTCTCTGAGATCAAGAACAAACCGACTATTTACATTTACAAGACAATATTGCTTGAATCAAAGTTTCCCAACTTGTTTATTGCCCAAACTAAAAAAAAAAAGGTCTCTAGAATGCTTGAGTGTTGAAAGGTATACGCATTCATTTTATACTGTGGCTTCTCAATCACATGCCTCTTCTCTAATCAAGGTGCTACAATTATTTACTAAGTTTTTTCTATGCAAAAAAAGAAATTTCAGAGGACTGAGACATCTAAAATTGCAAATATGTACTCATCATGACCTGTGACCTTGGCATAAGTGACTGTGGACTGTAGTAACAAGATAAGAGGAAAAGCAAAACAGCTTTTTTTAAGAGAAGTATTTTGTTCATCAAAAATCTTCCAGCCAAGGAACAGTCTCCGAGTCTAGTCCAACACAAACTGTGTGACACAAAGAGACAGTTTAAAAAAAAATAAAAATCAGCCAGATAGGGACAAGGACATTAGAAAATGTTTATAGGTGATGGAAGTTCAGGGTCATTCACATTCATTAAGGTTCCAGTCCCTTTCCACTTCTCAGAGCAGACATTCACACAATGGGCTGCTCACTAATGAGCTTTCTTACCCATTACAAAAAAGAAAGTAAAGCACGGCCTTCCCACAAATACTTTTTTCTCACTTAACAGAAACTAAATATTTGTATCAGGATTTCAACATGAATTGCTACTGTTTTATTGGGAGATGTCAGTTTTTAAACTGAGAAGTTTTCATGGTCTCAATGTTTTAAACCAGTGTCTCCTGTTAACACTGCATATTATATTATCATACAGTTGCTCTGAGATTGTATGCTTGGGAGGAAGAGGTCAAGGATCCCAGATGTATTTTCACTTGAAGTACTAAAATAACACGCGGCTTGCAAGTGTAGTCTCAGTCAAGAGTTGTTAATAAGATATGATTAACAAATTAAGTTGAATGTACTTCATATGTTTTAAGTGTACATACCCACAAGAATGTAACATCCTGTCAAACATGCCAACTACTGAAACATACCAACAAGTGACCAAAGAGAAGGGCGAGTTCTACATTCTGCTGAAATAAGAAGTTAATTGTTAGAGACTAACTACTCTTACCCAATAAAAACACAATTGCAGAATTAAGGAAGTGAAAACTTTTATTCTAATTAAGCATGGACAGAGAATCTTCTGAATGAAAAACGAAAGGCTTGAGGAGTAAACTAAATCTGAACGGATTCTGTATGGTTTTAGTTCAAAGGGGAGAATGTAAATGCCCACTCAAAAGCAATCAAGACAACTTAAAACATAATGATCAACTTTGAGAAACACTTCTGTACTGGAAGGTCTCAGTTCTTCAATGGAAGTTTCTAGATATACTTCTCAAAAACACAACGAATAATATATTACAAAAACTAAACATCTGACTGCCACTTTACTGGAAAACTGCAAGTTAGCTCAATGAGACAATGGGAAGGAGGCAGAGAAAAAGCTTTCTTACACAACCTTAGCATAAATCACTTAAACATAGTCCACTCCTCATTTCTTCAGCTAAGGTATTTTACGAACAGGTTGCAATTGTGCTGTCCTCTTAGTATTTTACAAATACATGCTCAGAGATTGCTGAGTGGAGCAGGGAAAAAATTCTGACAGACTTCAGAAGTGATTGAAAGGAAACTTCACGGAAACTAGAAGGAGTTGAATAACACTTGCTAGAAACCAGCATGCCAGACCACTAACTGAAAACAAGGCTGGAAGCAAGGATCCTCCTGCTTTTCAAATTCTTACAGATTAAAGGATTTTTTTTTTTAACATGATGTATTGCTTTGATCAAAACACAGAAAGTCTAATGCCCAGAATACTTCCTATGTTTTTTTGCAAATTTGACTTCATGCTTAAGTTTGAAGTAGGTTAACTACTGATATAGAAAAGACAAATAACAGAGCAGGCTACTCTAACAGTCCACTAACACACAGTACATGACACTATCTACAGCACTGTCTACTGCACACTTTACAGCTGAACAAGGCTGCGCACATCTTTGAAAACACTTAAGTATACTATTTTGCATTTCTACTGCAGCAATGGCTAAGGAGCAGTTCCTATTCTATAATGCACTATACACCCATTATATAACATGACAAACCCTCTCTTTCGTTTGTATTTCTCAGGAATATTCTGTCAGACAAAATTCTGACAGGCCGGCAAAATAATTACTGAGAACATGAATATTCCAAGTCTGGAATGACACTGATACAACTGTATCAGCAGCAGCTGATGATAACACTGCTCTAAGAACACCTACCAACGGATGGAGCAGCAACTCTAAGATGAAAGAACAAAAGAATCGACCAAACAAAAATTCCCAATGAAATCCCCGATCACCTAATGAAAACAAAAATGTAGCTCATGAAACCTGTTTCCTACCTATGAAATAGCAGCAAACTACTGTGGTAGTCCCTCATTTCATGTTGCAGAAGTTTCTACTGCAAAGGAGACTGTAGGCTCCCAGCCCGGTCCAAAGTGTGCATGTCTGTGCACGTTTGCTTTATATCTTTTTATCTTCACTTCAAAAATATTGGAAAAAATTGATGTTGCAGAATCAAGAAATAAAAACTTAGGAAACATCACACCCCCATGCAACCTTTTCATTTACTTTCCTTCCAGTGGGTTTTGTGATACAATCTTTAATATAACCTGCTTGCTTTTCCAGCTCATTTGAAGTACAAGATAATACAAAGAAAAGCCTGAAACTACGTATTTGCCATTTTCAAATTCTGCCTGAATTTGCAACTTATACAATAAATTTAATATTAAATATTCTCATAGCTTTCTAGAGCAACCACCTTTCAAAAGGTGTCAACAGTCACTCTGGAAAGACATCATGGGTCACCAAGCTCTCAAAGCAATTTAAATAGTCATGGGGAGAAGCAGAATTTTTTCTTTTTTTTCCAAATGACGATTTCAAACAAGTGCTCTCCTCTCTTTGCGACAGTATCGCTAAAGTTCAAACAAATTTTTTCAAGTGTTTATTATATAAATGATTTATCACTTTTTCTTAGGGAATGAGACTGTGTTTTCAGCTCAGAAGATAAGTATTCAGAAAAGCCACTAAGTACTGAAAGTTGGAAAATCAGATGTTATGAAACTTAACTGCCAAAGTCACGCTGTTCCACAAAAGTTAGTTAACACAATAGCATCTTTCCATTTTGAGAAACAGGGTACTTGATGTCAAAATATTAAAACCATCTGATAACTAATAGCACAGATTTGGTATTAAAAAGAAGATCTAAGTCTCCGGGTAAATCTTCCTGTGAAAGCATTTATTGATCTTTCCTTCACAGCACCATTCACCATTTCTGTAAAGCAATACTTTTGAGAATGGTGATGTAAGCAATGAATAAGTCACAATGACAAGTGGGTAATAAATAATGACTGACAGACTTTCCCTAAGAACACAGGACTGGTCTCCAAAGGATAAGGGTAACCCTAAACATGGCAAAAAGGGTTCTTGCAGCAAAAAAAAAATCAAAATTTGTGGAAATCTGTAATGGTCTTAGGAAAGTTAAGGAATGTGAAAGAGAAAAGAATAACTGGACTTTATACAACAAACTAGCAGAATGAAACATGACTACATGAACAGGAAAGACTAATAAATTAATCCCAGCAATTATAAACCAACAGTTACCTAGCTCTGTAAAAATCACAAACGTTACAGGTTAAAGTCAAGTTCCACAAAACACTATTTATCTATACATATTAATCTTTTCTTTGTGCTGGTACACTGGCCAGGAAACACAAAAGCTGAAGAAAGCCAAGACAACAAAGTTATGCCAGGTAGTTTAATGCAGGTGCTTGGATGACATACTCTGTAATAAACTGTGCCTTCCTGAAATACCACGGTATTAATGTTTTGGATACCAAAAGCACATTAAAAAAAAAAAAAGGCCAAAAAACCACCAAATACAGTATGTCGTACAACTTATCAAATCACTGTGTAAGCAGAACAGAAGAAGAAAAAAAAATAGGGTTATGGATAACAGAGAAGACAGCAAAACAAGATGCCTAAGGAATGTAGATCAAACAGGTCCATACGAAAATACTTCAAAGGAAGAGTGTCCATTTGTTTTTAGTCCCTAACTCCTCAGTATCTACTGACACTTCACAGCCATTTTGAGAATATTATCTATACTTCTTATAGTTATTAAAACAGACATGCCATCAAGTAACCAAGTAAAACCTAAATACTAATTTTTTCTTCAAAAATATTATGCCATCAAAGATTCTCTCTCATGTGACCAAGTTCCATAGAAAGAAAGAATATCTTAAAAGCAGAAGAAAAAATGTCTTTAAAAGAACATCTTCATTAGAAGATGTTCTTCATTTAGTAATAAAGCTCTTTATTTAGTAATAAAGACCACCCTGGGGTCATAAACAAAGATCCTTATAAATGTTTCCAGTAAGAAAAGTCAGTATCTCTTTTGTTATGTCAAATAACGTTCCATTTTAGATTGCAATATTTATTTTTCTTCTTAAAACTAGCATTATAGAGCAGGTAGCTGCTAACCAAGTAAATCGGAATAGATACGTATTATTTTCTATACAAAAGACATTCCCAACATTCAGTCCATCTTTTGGTATTTCAGAGTTAAAGAAATACTGGAAATTAAAATTAAGATGCCCTTCAGAAAGACCCTCAACTACCCTGCACCGACTCAGATTATATGAAAGGACACTTGAAAATTATTTAGTGATCATTCTTAAGCAAGTTACTTGAAAACAAGTACTTTAAACTACAGATTTACCTTAAACATATATTCTCCTTCATTAAATATCTCAGACAGGGATCACATAATCCAACCAGATGAAAAGAAGTATGGTATTTTGGGGGAGATAATGATTGTAGGATGGGGTAAAATCATCACTGACATTTTAACTAAAAAGAGAAAATAAGTGGACTAAACAGGATATTTCCTATGAGCATCTGCAGTGGCTGCTCTGTCACTTCTGTGGTCTTGGTAAATTATGCCAGCTCCCAGTAGACAGAAAAGCACTAATTCATCATCTCCAATAATATAATGTACATTTATCTCTATTTTAATTATGTTGAACCTTAATTTGCTAGTTTCATTGCATGAAAATACACCTTACTCATTTTTTTTCAAATAGACAGCATCTTATCTGTCTCAAAGGTTCCAGTTTAAAATTAAATCCTTCTCTCATTGCCAACCAGGTCACACTTATAACAAATCACCCGTATTTGTTTTCTTTCTTCATCAAAATATTATTTAAATTAAGAATTCCTTTCTAAGCAAAATTCACACTAATCTGAATGACAGATTTGTCTAAAAGAGAGTAAACTGTGATGAAGTTCCATTGAAAAGATTAAAATCATATGTAAAGTAACTATACTCAATTTCTACCCTTTCTTCATGAAGCAAACTTTCAAGATAACTTTAAAAGTTGTAACAATCTATGGTTTGGCCATACCGATGGAGAAAAAAAAAATACAACAACAAAAACCCAAACTTGTTTTACCATTATATTTACCTACATGCATGAAGATGGTCACTAACAAAAATGAAACAATGCCCCTCCCCAATATTTAAGATTAACAGTAATTATGTCATCAGTGCAAGAATTAAGCTTGATTCAGAGTTTCAGTTATATTTAGAGTGAAGTCATTTTGACCAAATTTAACTTGTTTTTTTTTCCAGTAGCATAATAGTTGCTTTACTGAAAAAACATGGGTCACCTTTTTAACATCTGTAATCTTTTTATGTTAATGGACAGTAAATATGGGGTATTTTCTGGATTAGCCAGTGCACATTATGCCATAATTGTTGCTTCTTCCAACAACATTTCAGTGTATAAAATCTCATGGTAAAAAGTAAAGACGCCATATGACTAGAGGCTAGAGATTACCCATAAAACAGACAAAAAAACCCAAAACTTTTACACACTACATTCCTGAAGCATCTCACCTCTTAATTTAATTTTAAATTAGTCTTCATCATCATTTATTACCAGATCTCAAATACTGCAGGAAGTGTTTTATGATGTACTATCTACTCCACCAAAATTCTTATCACTTGTCACACAGAAAAAGTGGTCTTCAGAACTAGAAAGCTGGTGCATTTATCTACCTACTGTTCCAAATGAACTAAGGCATGTGGGCAGTCATGTTTTACAAAAATCATTAGAGATACAGGAAAGTTTTGAATATCCATCAATGGTTACACCATTAACTGTAATTTACTGCAATGACTTATGATTTTCATTTCATAGAAGTGCATTAAGAGTGTGTTCTACACATACATTAACACTCCCCATCATAAAATAAAGCCATTTAAGTTTTCACAGAGTGACTTTTATGATGCTGTTACAGAAGAAACTAATTGTAGTTCAAGCATTCATTTTTTTAAAAGGTCATGCTTTTTTACTGTAGTTTATAATATTTAAACGGCAGCATGGTTGTGAATGTGCACGTATGCGAATGCGGGGAACATGTGTGGACACTGAACCTGTCCAACAAGTTCTGCAGAAAACACAGAATAAAAAGTTATTTGCATATTAAGATATGGTAAAAGAGAAATCTAAATTGTAAATGAGTTTTGGAGACAAATCAATGCTAATAAACAACAATTACTTCTGTCACTGTATGAATTAAAACAACATCACTAATAAAGCCTAGGTGTTCTGCTGGAGAGCATGTCTTCAGTCCCTGGCAGATCATGCAAGACCTAGTTTAGGAGAAGCAGCAAACACAAAGGAAGTAAGCTTAAAATTATTTTGTTTTGAAGCTCCACTTCAAACAAAAACTTCAGGAAAGTCTACACAGAAAATCCCATCTCCTTTTAATGACTGCCCTGAATGCCTGATAAAATTTCAGATTTTCACTAGATAATGACAAGAGCACTTATAAACCCAAAAGATTACTCAGAAGAGTCTCTTTGTTCCCTTTCTTGCATGTAAAACAGTGAAAAATCAAAATGTTTCCTTAAGAAAAAAAAAGGGCTTTTGTTTGAGCTAAAAATAAGTCTAAACATCCTGTTCTTTACCTGAATGCTCAAAACCAGCTGTAGGTAGTAACCACGTAGGGAGAAACTACAGAGGGCACTGTTGTATCAGTTATCAAGAGTTACAATGGTGACAGGGCCCAAGAACAGAAGACTGTCAGGAAAATAAATAACTAACTAAAGAAAGAATCCGGAGTTAGAAGAGCATGCAAATGCACTAAACCTAAAACAATAATAAGGCAAAAAGACAGAAGCTGTATTTCTGAAGAAAAATGGACTGAAAAAAAGTTCACATAACAGACTGTCAGGCCGATAGGAACACTGCGGCGCACACATTTGGCATTTTCCTTTGTAGTGCTTTCCATGGAAAAGGTAACTAATCATAGCGCCGCCTTATCCTTTGCAAACAGCAACCTATTACTGGAATCTCACTCATAATCAATATGAAAATGAGTGATGACGGTTATGCAATTCTTCCACAGGCAGAATTTATCAACAGAAGGAATATCTCCATACCGTACAATCCTTTTACAGTGTAAAAGGCCAGTTCTGTTTTATTCCTTTTCATAATGACAGTTACAAATCAATCATTTCTACTTTGAAAAAGGTAACATCGGTGCAATATAAACCAAATGAAAACCCCAGCCTTTCCAGGAGAATTACCTTTAGATATACTGATCACAACGTGTCCACCTGAAAAATAATGTAAACATGCAATTGCTGCATGTATGACACTCATATCAAAGGGGGATGTGTGTTAAATAAGTCAGCTTAAATAACTTAGTGATTGTATAAGAAAACAAAATGATTTTTACACAAAGAATGAAGCTTCAGAGGTAAAAATATTTATGAAGACAAATTTGATAAATGTTTTTCTGTGCATTTGTATGAAAGCTCGCCTGTCCTTGATTGTATTTTATTAGAACTAGCACCAATTACACTTCATTAAACACTAATAAATTTTAAAGCATATATTACCGCTGCCTAATGAGAAGTGTAAATAATATAATGCAGCCAGTCACCTCAGCACAGAATAAGATAATTCATTTTTCATATTTTTCATTTTTATCCTTAAAAAGCATGCTGAAAATAACAAGTAAAAGACCAAGGTACTGAAATAAGATAGGGATAGTACCATCCATTTAAATGAAACTGGAGAGAAGAAAGGTGTTGCTCTTTTTCACCAATGTGGTGGCAAAACCCACAAGCAGCATGTTTTACAGTACTACAGCAAAAAAACATAGGACTTTTATGAAAATTGACTCAAATTCACATTTGAAGAGAAAAGGCTACACAGAAGGTATTTTCAAATTAAGTTAGGCAATAACTTCATAATAAACCAAAGAAAAAAATGTTAACAGAGAAGATGCTCAAGCAAACAAAACATGCACCAGAAAATTGTGTACAGCTCTGTGAATGAATGAACAGAACAAACTTAATCAAAACCACTGACGGTGGATACTTGCTCACATACACGTGCGTAAGAACTGTGATGGTAACTGTGGAGAAACTGTGTCCCTAAGCATGCAAGGAAAGACAAAAGGAAGACCATGAAAGGCAACTGCCACAGAAAATGAAAACCCAATATCTTTTTTTTCCATTGCAAAACCAGACAACACAAATATATTTACCAATTAAGACCCCAGTTCCTTCACAGACACCAAGACCTGGAATTCCTTCTAAGCAATTTAAGTAATTGCTTCAAGGAACTTGTTAATAGCAGATAAATAAAAACAAAAAATAATATGCACTGCAGAAATTGGTTTCATCCAGGTTTTGCCATCTTTGGCTTTCAAACAGGCCCTGTACGTGCAATGTTAAGTAGAAAGGTTCACTAAATTTCAAATTCATATATATTCTGTCTTTAGCCTAATTCTGTTTCTAAATCAAAATTATTTTAAAATTGCTAAACATACCATCAGTCTAGTAATCTGTTTAGCTCTTGTTTTTTTATTAGTGTTGTTTCTAGCAGTCTAGTTTTGCTGAAATAAAGACTCATTTCATTGTTTCCAGGTATTAATAAAATTTCACTAGTATTACTTTTACACTCCTTTTGAAGTGTATTCGATTGTAGGCAGGCAGGTTGCATGCATGTAAACAAAACTAACAGTTTGTTGATACACAGTATTTATAAAAGAAATGCATATTAACCTACTAAATACGCACTACGATACTAGCTAAAACAGGTGAAGCTCTCAAGATACATACTTGTTCTATGTAAAACTTAACTGCATTTTAACTCAGAAATGTTGTAGTTCATTCCTACAGACGTGCAATTGGATCCAAATGGGGCTGTTACTGAGGCTGTTGAGTCTATGCATGTCACTTAAATAAAATTCAAACCACAAAAAGTTTTGATAACATTTACAAAATTGACTTAAACATCTTAATGTATTTTTCCATTTAACTACAATACTGAATGCCAAAATGTTAATGGATAACTCTCTAAATATTCAAGTTATTTAACAAGATATTTGAGGTTCCTTTCTCCCCATGCAATACAGCACATTAAAACCAATTTTACTATCGTAATTTATTCAAAGCTTGATTATGAGCAATAGCTGCAAGAAGAAATACAGCATTGTTGATTCATATACAAGCATTTCACTTAACTACATTGGATAATAGCAGTGCTCCTAAAGGAGTATAAAAGCAAAGTGATTAGAAGTCATTACTGTTAATTAGCATCCACTTTACATCGACAGGGATGAACCTTTTCTGTGCTGAAAAAATGGAAAGCTTTTATCTGAAAGTCTGCCAAACCTGGTCAAGGTAGGCACTGAAATAAAATGTCAGTGACCAGTAAGTTGAATTCAAAACAACAATAACAAAAAAGCAAAACAAAATCTAAGGATGTATCATCATCCAATTACTGAGATTCAGTTTTTAAACAGGAAAAGGTTTGAAGGGAATGAGTAAAACTGGAAACTCATACTTCACATTCTGCAATCTCACTGATAAAAGGAGGAAATGTGTGTTTATCAAACTTGCTGTGAGTGCACAGTTCATTTGGCGTCCTGTAAACAATGCCTGGCTGCCCGTTTCCAAATGCACGTGAGAATCCTGCAACCCAGAACATCATATTCAGCAGGCAAGGTCACAGTAGAGATGCCCTGGAAATGGGAAATTAGGAAAACCTGGCAATCAGAGGTTTAAAGCTGACCAGAACAAGCCCTCGGGCTTGCTTACCATTTTTCACTACCAGCCTGACTGTCTCTGCTTATTCAATATTAACACAACAAGACCGAAAGCGAGTGAAAACAACTCCACACACCTAACAGGGAGAAATACAGTGACTTTTTTGTTTACATAAAGCTCAACATTTCTCACGGTAAGAAACTACCTCGAAGATGTTGCCCAAGATCCCCTTATGGAAAAAAAATTGACCCTGAACAATTCAGATGAGACATGGAGAATGACAGGCATCCTGTTGATTAAAAAATTTCCTTGTTCCCATCTCATTTTAAATTCAAACTAAAAAAAAAAAACCAACCAAACCTAAACAAACCCTGTCTTGTGAATGGAACAAGATACATAATTATTTTTACACTGCTTAAAGCACTGCCAACTACGCAATTACTTCTTACCCTCTTCCCTTAATTCACACTCTTATGCACTGCTGATGACAGTGGTCATCCCCTAGCTGGAAGACGCTATAGAGCTCCACTCCAGAATTAATTAAAAGAAATAATAACAAGTCCATTAAAAAAAAAATCATGTTCAATGATGAGCACAAAGGGACAATTCAAATTCTCACAGATAAAAATCAAGCCATTATAAAAAGGTAGAGGAACTTAGTCTATGCCACATGAAAAACCACTGCAAATATTTTGTCTCAAAAAAAAAAAAACCTCCATTACGAAGAAGCACTGTTATTTGTTTTTTGTCAGTGTAGGTAGCCATTTCATACAATTTCTAAAAGTTCACATTTAACTTTCGTGTCTAAAGGCAAAAAGAAATGTGCTAAGAGATAGAGCCTCCAAATGTTAATCTAATCAACGTGAGTAGCAGAGGTCCCAAAAAATAAATTCCATTGTTTTATCTATCACTGTTCCCCCTAAACAGGCACTGAAGATTTTTTTAGGATGTTTTTTTCAATACTGATGTTATAATATCACTTGCTGTACATAAATTCTATGTTTCATCTACCAAATTATATATAAAATTAGTCTATCTAAATATCAAGGGCACAGTATTCTTGATTTGCAATAATCTTAAAATACAGGGGAAAAAATTAAGAAGTGATTATTTTGGAAATTCAGTGTAATGACAAATACCTCTTCATATAATTTAATCTTTTTCAATGGTGTTGATAAATATACCTTTGAGGAATTAGTCTACACATCTACAAATAATTCAAAATCGTAATAGGGAAAATATCAGATTTTCTTCAACTGAAAACATGGCAAATGATGACTAGACCAGAACAGTTCTACACACTTCTGAACTTCCTGAATCCCATCAGTGAGAGAGGGAAGCTACCTACCTTTTTCTGAACTTATAAACAGCAAAAATAGTTTTGGGAACAGCATGCTGAGATCCTCTGATTACAGATTCTTGGAAGTCATTCAGGATTCCATAACTCATAATATTTAGATCTTTAAGACTCCTACGAAAATCTGCAAACCTTATTTGTATGAGTCAATGGTACGTTACTAGCCCTTATCATGTAAATGTTAGCACTGAAGTCACAGGGACTACTGAGAGCTGATTAAAATGGACACCTAACAGCCAAACTACTATTTCTAAATACTTTTTCTTTTAAACACACTTTATAACATTGAAGAGAGTGAAGCAATGCCTCCAGTAGAATACTATGTTACATTTACTCATGTATTTTTCCTGATGGGAGCATCTAGACGTTTGGCTGTACAAAAGCCACAGAAAGTCAGTCGTCAGACTGAATCCAAGAACTCATTTTACCCATTGGCCACAGCAGCTAAATTCTGGAGAAGGGTGAAAGGAAGACTGTTTCCTTAGCATGGAAGACTACAAGCAATAACAAGAAATTGAAAGCTTTATCTTCTGTGAGGGAATTAATCCCTATCCAAAGGCCACATAATAAGCTTGTACTTCTTCCATTCATCTCAAACCCTGAAGAACTGTTTCCTGAAAAACTCCAAGTTTTAGGGAGTTTCACTGAATAGTGATAGGACCTAAGCTACCTCTATTCCACCTGAAACTGCACAGCCAAAGTACTTTGTCTAAGACAAAAGATAATCTTAAATAACATCTAAAATTACACAGCTTTTATATTTTTAACTCTCAGACAGGAATACTTTCTGTATTCAGTAAACATCAGTCTGGGTCCATTTCAAAAATCATGACGTTGTCCTTAAAAAATAACTACTAAATACAGGATTCACACTGTATTAATAGGCTCACTGTTGCTGAAACTAAAAACCATGTTACTTATTCTTAGTGACCGAGTTACAAGATCATTGCTCTAAAATGTGACAATATTTCAGAAAATAAATTTTCTTTCTTTCCCCTTCCACATTACTGACAAAATGAAACAGTGCCACAAGCAAAGGGTATTGCTATTCAAAATATTTCACACATCCAATATATTAAATATCAATTCTTATTTTTGATGATCAGTGGGTGATACAATAATTAATAATCCTTCAGTCCTGAGATCCAATACATTAATTTCTTTCAAGTGTATTCTCTGGTTTTCTGTAAGTTTGCATGTTCTGAAACAACAAAGTGCACCACAAAAAGACCTCTGACAGAAATAACATGCTAAAACTGAAAATCCACTGAACATCAACTTGCATGCTTTATAATAAACATGGGGAAATATATTACAAAGAAACTGTAAAAACAATAAATTTTTGAAATAATTTTTAAAAACTCAACTTACGAAAAATGTTATTGAAAAAGATGAAAAAATGCTAGCAGAAAAGAAAGTTTTTAACAAATTCAAGAATTTTACAAACTACTCCAGCAGTGGAAACTTACCAAATAAAGGCAAAGCCTTCACAGAGCAAAGGATATAACGCAAGAAACTTGGACAGAACTGTCTACTGAAACCCAGAACTGAAATAAATTATCTTGCATTGGTTTGTACGTCTGGAAGCTGCTACAACCACTGCCTTAAACCAAAGTTTAGCCTAGTTCCATAATACAGAAAACAACCCAAAATTCAACCCATATAACACCACTTCTGTATGTGCTTGCATAAAACACCAATGTATTATTTGGACAAGATCGTAATTACATTGAAAAGTGGAGAAAGCAGTTACATATGGCTATATTGAGACATATGTTGTAGGAAAGTTTCATAAAAGAACCTCCATGCTCCAGTCTTTCCAATCACTACAGGGAAATAAACACAGTTTTCACACACGTTTCCTGGTTTCAAACACAGTGCCATGATAAAACCCTGAAGGATAATTCAGATAACTGAGAAACCCTAGTGCTTACATGCTTTCCTAGAAAAATCTCCAATACGCCAAGCGACAAACACAGATAGACAAGGGTATTGGCAATCCCTATTCAGTATCGTGGAGAGCAGATTAAATTATTCCTTAGAGTTCAAGATTTACATGTCTCACAAAGTAAATATTCTACTGTCAGGTGAGGACTGCACAGTAAGATACATTTAGACATCATATAAATACTCTGATATGTTTTAGACTATATACTGAATGCATAGTCTAAAACAGGGCATTAGGCAACTAAAAAATAAATTTCCTTCATACCTATCAATCGTCTGGGTTTGTGACAATAAAAGTAGCAGGTTTACAATCATTGGCAGTCACTATCACTTTTGAGACCCGTGAACTAGAACAGGACTGGCATCCTGGGTTTCCTGACACTGCAGGGGAATATTTAACTTTTTATAAATCTTCTTTCTCATAGCATTATTTTTCAAAACATCAAACACTTTTGAATTCATACTGTTTTTTCAAATGTGTTTGGTTTTAACTTTTCACTAAAGAAGTATCTGGAACACAAGAATTCTTTACAAACAGAAAGCGAGGCATACTGTGTGATTTTGATCTAGACACACCTTTCCTGTATTCTTGGTCCCAAAACATTTGACAGAAAAACAGAGCTATGTTAGGTTGACCAGTGTTTTGAAATTATGTCCGCTTAAGGATGCATTTTGACAAGGCTTCCGCAGAATTCCTTCCCTCCCTTCAACAGAAAGCAAATTTAGCTCTCTGTTTGAAACTATTAGCATCTGTGGGAAAAAAATCCTAAAGCAAAATCCTCAGTGATTAAGACTTACATAGTAAAGCTACAAAACTGCAGTTATAAAACAATGTGAAAAAATTTTCAAAGCTACTGCTAACACACAAAAGAAAAATGTTCATGTCTTTTTCTTAAAACCAAAAAACCCAAAGACTTACAGCTGCTGTATTTTATGTCACCCTGACAATTTTGCAATTATTCATCAGAATACGCAAGACTCCTAGTGAAACTTTTGCATCAGAATTTCAGATAGGTCTGACTGTAAAGATATGGTTATCCAAAGTCTAACATAAAGGCAGCATACTGTTAATATTTATGTCTTTAAAATATCATAAAGTAGAATTAATATTTCTATACAAGAAGCAAATAGTTTTTTAGTTCTTGATAACATCTCTTTCAACTATAGTTATAATTATAATGTAAAAACTTCCAAAGCAAAAGTTGTCAAGGTTTAACATTAGCATTAATTTATGTCAGGCATCCATTTCTCCAAAGACAGCAAGAATCGAAAAGGAAGTATCATCTTAATTGCCACTAAACTGCCCATTTTTAATTACATTGATGAGAAATTTATTATCTTACAGATAATAAAAAATGGCAGAAAGGTGTTAGTATGCAGCTTTAAGAGACAGCATATACTAGTCCTTCTAATTTCTAATGCTATCATGGTTCAAAAATAATTTAAAGCTGCTGTACCATATTTCTCTCAATTCCTGTACTGCATGATATGCACATTCCATTTAAAACCTCTGTGAAGCACTCTAGAGCATAATCATAGAATCAGAGAATCATTTAGGTTGGAAAAGACCCTTAAGATCATCAAGTCCAATCACAAACCTAACACTGCCAGTTCCACCACTGAACCAGGTCCCTAAATGCCATGTCTACATGTCTCTTAAATACCTCCAGGGATAATGACTTAACCGCTTCCCTGGGCAGCCTGTTCCAATGCTTGACAACCTTTTCAGTGAAGAAATTTTTCCTAATATCTAATCTAAACCTCCCCTGGCACAGATTCACATCATACAGCCTACATGCACTGTTCTCCTGTTTCAGTCTCATACTCCAACACAGGTGTATGATCTCTATTTGACTTTAAAGGAAAATTATTTTCCTGACAAAAATGTCTAGAAGATGTAACATTTGACTCCAACACAGTTCAGAAAGCACTCTGCACTCAAACCACATTCTTAGGTCTCATCTGCAAGTTAAGTTTTTTTAAGCTGAAGAAAGAATACGCCTGAAGCTTTTAGGTTCGTGAATCTCAATTCCCATTTTAATGGAGGAAAGAGGGCTAGAAAATGTTCAGTACCTGAACTGAAGACTACAGATATCTTTAGCTAAAGTTTCAGAAAGTAGTCTACCCATTTGATCAATAAAATTAAATGTGTATTTACTTTTAAAAAAATATCAATTAATATGTTTTTCTGAACATTGTATGGTTTTAGTTCTGTGCACTGAAGTCATCAACATAATTAATGGGAACAGACATAGCATGTTCACTCAAACTTTGTGTAAAACCTCTGGAGTCAATGGGAGGTTTTCTATTTATTTCAATAAGATCTGATTTAATTTCAGTGGAAAATAAAGTACTACATGAAACATTTTGGAAAAGAACTAAGAATAAGTTTCAAGTGCTAGGAAATACACTCATTAGCTCCCTTTAATTGGTTTTACAGCTAAAAAGGATCGATATATGTTACTGCTATTATGTGATACATTAGAATATAGCTACAGGGCTACCAGAATCAAAACTATCATTGTAAAATACTCTGTAACACTTTGTGAATGATCTGCAACATACAGATAAGTAACAGATTCTGGTTTAGAGAGCATAAGTGTACACAAATGGAAATGTCTAGACATTAGTTTTGATACATTGATAAATGCACAAAACCCAGAAAGACCTCTCATTCCAGGAAGCAAAAAATGAATTATTTTAAATATGAAACTACATAAGCATTCTATCTACAGATAATTTTCACAATGATGTTTTTGTGGTATATACTGAGCACCTGTTGCAAGTGTTTTTATTAAATAGGAACAAGGTTTGGGCTTGAAGCGGGGACCAATAAATATGATTTACATTGGGGAAAAAGGAATGAAGTTATGATATATATTTACAGTGGAAGGAAGAACAAAGAAACAGAAATAAAACTTGGAAAAGTGTTCAATATTTTTCTGAAAGTTTTCCTTAAATACCTAAGTGGAACATTTACGTAATTTCATAAATGAGCTACGAAATATAGTTGTCCCCAATTATTGAATTACTTTCATTCAGCATACCTTAACAAGTTTCATGAGGTGGTAAAGGTCTTCAACCTCATCTTCCTCACACATAGTATACACTCTTCCAGTATTTATACTGGTACCCTTTATGAAACCACGATAGAGTGGCAAATCCAGTGCATCAGCATATAGATCAATTGCATGGTGTCCTACTGTCTGGTACATATAGCTGTCCAATTCATCAGTCTGCCCTGCCACAATTAAAAAACAATCATATTAGGTACATTATTTCAACAACTACAGACAACCACAAAACTACAAAGCACTGAGAAAATCTGAATGTTAATATTTTTCAGTTCACAAATAGATGTTTGGTGACAATACCTCAATAAATGTGGAAAGAAACAAAAAATAGATTTCTCTACCCAACAGACGTATGGAGAGGAAGACATCTGTCACAAACATGTTGCCTATTTGGAAATTGTGCTGTCTATTTCTTCTTTAGTATTCCTCCCTGCTTCATCCAAAAATCTCATAACAGTCCAACTCTGCTCCTATTTATATGGTAATTTTAATAGGAACACAGTTCAAAGGCACAAACCCAGACACATTTCAACATACTCGGAGCAAGAAATTTGGAATGCACTTTCCAAATTTCCAAAAAGTTTACTGCTACAATTGTTATTATGGTCATCAAGAAAGAAGATGAGATTATTTCTGCTTTAAGTAGAATAAAAGTAGATGACTACAATGTTTTTGATATTGCTTAATATACAAAAAGAAAAGGAAATATGTTATAATATCCAGGCGTTTTCTACCTACCTTCACTTAATTTAAAAATTAAGCTCAAAATGAAATCAACTCTTTGTTGCTATTTCCTTAACCAGGAGAAAAATTTAACTGAATTTTCTTACAAGCAGTTTATTGCTAGCATAAATGAAAAAAACAGCTAAAAAGCAGGCATCAAGGATTAGAATTAAATCTCAAACTATATAATAAACCATTTAGACATAAAATCTTTCAGATTTTTTTTAAACAGATTGATAAAGTAATACATCACTACTGGTGAAATCTCCACTTTTATTACTAAAAGCTAGTACAGTTCACTATTTTAATGCTAATTTGTAATACTGGAACCTCTCTTAATTTACACAGACACATGAAGCACCTCTCCTGCATACCTATGTAACACATCTTGCAAAGAGAAAGGTCTGTAATATTATCGATAACTAATTTGTGATGTAACAATTAGGTCACACCACATTTGATCCCATAAAACAGATACATTTTTGCTCAAAATAGGCAAATCCAAACCCATAATCACAACTAACCAACCTAGCCCAGAAGAGCTGATTTAAAAGAAAACTCAATGTTTTTCAACATCCATGAATATGACAAGGTCTTTAAATTGATATTCAGTTCAGAATACACAGTTTCTTTATTAATGGAGACTCTCCAGGCAACAGTGGTAAGAAATAAAACAAAAAGAATGGCATAGAATCCGCTATTGCCTGAAGCACCTCAATTAACTTCCACAAAATTTCCAACTACACATTTAAGAAGAGCATTTTATGATTTTAATGACAATATTCTTCAGTTGTGATGTGGACAAATTTGTTTAAAGACAACATATTTCAATAAGATCAGAGATGATCATGCTCTGCATACCCAGAAAATAACTTGTTCCTGCACTCCCTAGCATTTTCCAGTTCCGTCCATGACTCATTAGTGATGGCAGCTCCCTTTCTCCTTCACTTTCTGTGTATCTTCCTACTATACACTAACCACATATCATCCTTAATTGTTTAACATATGTTGAACAGTTAACCTATGTTCACATACTTTTAACATTTTCCCCTTCCAACTGGGAAACAACTGACTTCCTTTTCAAGTCGCACTTGAAGTTCATTTTATGCTCTAGTCCACCACAGACTCTCCCATTCTCTTTCACGGAAATAAGTCTAGGTGCAGCCTATGAGGAACCAATCAGAAAACTGGTCCAAGCTAAAAGGAAGGAAAAAGAAGCACAACAAGGTGAATTCCAACCGAGATCAGTTCCTCAATTCAGTTCACAAATGCTGGGATAGAATAATGGAGGACAATACACAAGGCTAAAAATGAATAAACAGCTCCAAAACTGCATATTTTTTGGCACCTCGAATGGTTTATGGTAGTTTAAAGCATTTCCAGAAATACCACCTTTTACTCCTCTAACATTTTTTCTATTTGTACTACTGAACTCACACAATCTCTTTTGTTTACCAGGAATATTTGTATTCTCCCTTTTTCAAATTGTGTAAGCCTTTCTTTTACTGCTCTTCATCTTTGACTGCTTTTTTTTCCCCCCTTTGAGGAAAAATACATTTAATACGTTTCCATAGCATTTTTTTTTCTACTTCTTTTAAGTTTTCTAGATTGCCCTTCAGTGTACAAAACTATATAAAAATACATAAAGGAACTTCATTCAGGCACAGCTGTGCCTTCATTGTTTCTAATATATATATATATATATAAAATTATCCTATAAGAAATGTGGCTTTCATACCTGTGTTTTCTGCAGGTCTTAAATTGGCTAGAGCAACAATCTGATGCCCAGCAGCAACACACTGCATCATATTGTAACAGCTGTCCTTCCCACCACTGTAAGAAAAAGAAAATAGTTGCAATTACTGATAACATTTTAGCCCCTTATGACTTCTGCCCAGCTACTTAAAAATGAATATCATCAGCGCTGGGTATAAAGTTTTGAAATGGAAAAAAAAAAAGATCGCAAAATATCAGCAGTAGGAAAAGGATGATTTCACCATACTTTTACTACATACATATACTGCCTACATACAGTATCCATAAAGCACATATCCAGTTCTGTATCTTTTTATTAATCTGAGAAGTTCCACAAAGAACAGCCACTTACACTGGAATCCCTTCAGAACAAGGACTGTCTTCTACTCCAGAGAGTAATTACTCCGTACTTATTACTACAGAATTTGGGTTTAAAAACAATATCTGCTGGAGGTAGTTGCGAGCATTATCAATCTTTTTAAATGAAGACTGTCATGCTAAGAATAACATTCATCCTTCATGGGATACTTTTCGTTAAAGTTTCAACATTTTAAACGTACTTCCCATTCTCAAAAGCTGTAATTCTTACAGGCAGCAGACTCAGTTGATACTGCATTGAACATACACATTTTTTACTACATATAACTGCAAATAAAAATAATTACTGCTGATTGCAAAAATAAATAGAAACACAAACAGAACTACATTCTTCTCTGAGGCCAAGATATGATACTCTAACACAAACACTACAATTAACTTTGACATTCAATCAAGAGCTACTGGAACATTTTCCACTATCAGTGAGGAAAGAAATCTGTTCTCCCGGTGTAACTGAAGTACAGTCTTTTTCATGGATTTTAATAACTATCAAAAGAAATATTACAGTCTAGCAATAAAACTAAGTCTGTAGAACACACTCTGCTTACAAAATCCACGTTTAGACTCACGGCCTTCAAACAACAACTGCAGGGGGAGATTCCGTGCAGCTTCTTTAAATGCCAAGACACAAAAACCAGTCCAGGGCAGGAACTGGAACAGAGATCTAGATCAGTTCTGTAAAACTATGTCTTGCCTTAGAGTCACTGAGACATGGACAGGAAAACAGACAGGACAAGCAGTCCTTGCCACAACAGACCGCTGGTTTCCTTGTGACCATGCTATTACTAACAAACTTCTTCAGCACTTCCAACGTTAAGTTCCCACTTTATCTAGACCTCTATGAAAGAGCTTGAAAGTACGTTACAGGACTGTAACCAGACAGCTATATCCTCAATTTGTGCTTTTATCCATGCTAAAATGCTGTATGCTGACCTTAATTTGCTGTATAATGCAAACCTAAAGTAGAAATAGTATAAATAACATGGCATCCTTTTGTACTTAACAGATTTTTGTAAAGGAGTTGCTTATGTTTCAATGCTATAGAAGTAAATATAAATATGATAATAAAAAGATTCCTAACTCGAGGTTCCATCTCTACCTGACATTATTCTCATGCATACAACTTTCTTCTCACCTATGTACAAACACAAAAATAATTTTTAAAAATCTTACATTCCAGAATTGCTTGCTTAACAGCTTGAAAACATAGATAGTGTCCACTTCATAATGTGAAATTTCCAGCTTAACAGAATCATAATGAAACAAAGGCTCTTTTCTTTCTGAAGGACGTAATTCTAAAAAATAAAAGCCTCCCACTAGTTCTGATTTCAACTCCAAACACAGCTGCAGGAAATACTTATATGATAGTCAATGCTGTTTTCAGCATTTCACTATTATTTTTTTAAATCAAAAAAGGACACTGGAATAAATCTATTAATCTTCTCAATGAATTTACTAAAAAAAAGAGACATGTTAAGATGAGACTACATTCAGATTTCCCACATTTGATGACTGATTACTTGATTGAAATTTGTAGAGTGCTCACTGGACCACATTATCGTACTGTTATTTATTTTCTGTATTACTGTTACTATGGCCCTAAAAACTAACTGCACCAAGAAACAAAATGAAATGGTGCCTACGTACAAAGCCTTCTAATCGAACTGTGAAACACATGATGGTTAAGGCCAATGAAGCCAGACAGCCCATGCTGTGGGAGGAAGGTGGACTCAGCACAGTCACAGCCCGGCTGTTGCCTAATAGACAGTAAGGGAGGAAAAAAAAACAAAAAAAAACCAAAAAAGCAGCCTGGCTGTTGTCTAATAGACAGTAAGGGAGGGAGAAAAAAAACAAACAAAACAAAACAAAAAACAAACAAACAAAAAAAAAAAAAAAACCAAAAAAAAAAAAACAAAAAAAAACCCCAAAAAAAACAAAACCAAAAACAAACCAACAACAACAACAACCCTGTAAGAAGAGAGGTGAAGGCAGATACTGAGGCAGCCTGGGGACTCCTCTCAATTCTCATCACAGAAAAAAAAAACAAAACCACGAGGCCTTTTTGTAGAAAAGTGTACAAAGTCAGGCCACAGTCAAGGTTAGTTCTGGCAACATTGCAAGTACATTAGTACATTAAAGGGTAGGCTTATAAACAAACAACATACCAGAAGGAAAAAAAAATGGCAACCATAAAGATATAGGTCTATAAAAGACTTCTGAGCAAAATTCCTTTCTATTGACACGTGTAACCATTTACAGTAAGAAAATTCTAGAAGAATTACAGAGTTGAAAAACATCACATTTCAGGTAGAAGACTGGATTCAAAATGTCTATGATCTAGCACAAAACACAATACAGGGTTTACTCCATAAAAACCACCTTAAAGCAAGACTATCAAGTGTGGCCAACATTTTAGAAGACAAAGAAACAGGTTAAAGTAGTTTTATATATAATCCCGCCCAATTCAAAAGAAGCACTTTTCAAATACTTTTTTTCCCCTCTGATCTTTGAGGCTAGCTCTGTTACAAAGATTTCAGACACTTTGATGTCTCCTTAAAACTCTTCTTAGAACTATTACTGAAACTAAATCCACCCTTGTAAAATTGCCCATTAAAATAGCAATTGTGTTAGAAACCTGTTTTTAGGATTTTATTTCATCCTGCCTTTTAACACATTCCTTTGCTTAGAGAATATCAAAATAAATAAACCTGTAAGACAAAATCTTATACACAAAACAAGAAAAGGCAATGAAGCTGATTTTCCTACTCTGTTTCTAAGCAATCTTGGAAAACATAGATAACATTTGCTGTGGTTTTTTCCTCTTTGGGTGATGTTTGTAATGATTTGCAGTTGTTGTGGCCAAACCCTAATTTCAACAAGCTTTTATATTAGATGGTGCCTGAGAGAATTTAATACATTAAGTGTTAAGACTTCAGTAAATAGATACTGCACTCAAAAATAAAAATACACTGCTCACATCCACACAGTCTTTCTGCATTTACAGGTTCCCTAGCTGCTTGGTTTTTAGTTATTACTTCTCAAGAAAAGCACACACCTGCCCTTGTCAGAAAATGTTAATCTCTTTCTTAAAAGAAACAACCAAACAAACAAACAACCAAACTAAAAAGGTAGTACAAGACCTCCAGAAACTGACAGAAAGCTGCGGGAGTGTGGAGGGAGCACAGTTACCCCTGCCAAACAGGGCTGTGTCCCACTGCAACTTTTTAAATGAGCGAGCTTCATCTTCTCAAAAACGAGCAAAATGAAATATCTCTCAAGAGAAACACTACAAAAATCTACCGTTAAGAGTTCAGAAAATTTATTCTGAGAGGGCTTAAGAGGTTTGGAAAGCAAATGCACCTGGAAATTAAAATGCAAATGAGCAGAACTCCCTCAAGCCGCAGGGCCCGGGGCGCAGGCTGTGGCCCGGCTCCCCCGTGCTGGAGACAACCGGGTAACTCGGGCACCCGGGGAAAATAATTTAGAGTGGTGTTTTGAGGGGGGTTTTTTTGTTACTTTTTTTCAAACAGACACCAGTAGTTCTTGAACGTCCCAGGAATCGGGAAAAGCAGAAGAGAAACTGTCACAGCTGCACCGTGC
>NW_010123679.1:0-451 GCF_000699245.1 Pterocles gutturalis
TTATGGAAGGCAATAATATCTCAGACATGTTTTTTTTCCTTAGTTTGTGGGTGCTTTCTTGCATATTTTCTTTGGGGTTTTTAGCTTGATGTCTATGTTTTTTGAGATGACCCATATCACCTTTGGGTTTCATGTGCTTATTTACATTTACTTGGATATCTGGAGATTTTTCACTATTTGGGCTGCCTTAGGTTTTCCCATGCATTCAGTATAAATTAGCTGGCTGATTTTGGAGGCATTATTTAATTGAATGCATTGCTTGTCAAGAAGGTGGAGACGTCATAAGGTGGCTTTTTTTTCTTTTCTGAATGCTGCAGGAAACTGAAAAGCAAAGGAATAGCCTAGTCTAAATACGGTGCAAACAGACAGTGATCCAATTTCTTCTTTGATCCCCTGGGTAATGCCAAGGTAAGGAGCAAACGTCTTTAAAAGGAAAAAGCAAGTCCTGTAT
>NW_010123680.1:0-3487 GCF_000699245.1 Pterocles gutturalis
GGGCATCTGTGCTGGGCTGCGACGGATGGACAGACATGGATCTGCAAGCGGAAAGGAGAGGGGTCATCGGTCCTGATGCGGACTCAGCTGTGGCCAGCCACTGAGGGGACACACCAAGCAGAATTTGGCCTTCTTCCATGGGGAAATTTGCCCCTTCCCAGATCCCAGGTGCCCAAACCCATCACTTCCACCTCCTCCTTCCAGGGCTGGACCCTGCCCGTGGACATTTTTGAGATGCATTTTGAATTTTCTGATCTTGGACAATTTTCTTTCTGTCACTATGCAAAGGCCTTAGATTTCCATGTGGTTTCATAAAAAATCAGCAGTGGGGAGTGGGGAGGTCTGCTGAAAATGAAGCATCGAAGACTGACCCTTTTGCAGACTTTGTGGAAAATGTTTGAAAACACATTTTTTAGATCTCCACCAGAACACCTAATCTGGTAAAGCAGACAGATTTGGTACATTAAAAAAAAAAAAAAACAAAACAAAACAAAAAAAACCCCACAAAAAACCAAAAAACCAGACCAAAAAACCCAAACTAGAAAAACCCAAATGGCTCATTCTCAATGCCCTTCACACGCCGTGGTTGGAGCATCCCCTTCCCAACCACACTGGAGCCCCTGGGATCTCGATATCCTTGCCCCCTCCCAGTACCCCCACCCCGTCTCTCATGGCCCCAGTTTGGGAGATACTCACTAAATAAAGAGGACACCATAGGCAGCCAAGACCAGTCCAGCTGTCCAACATACTGCCATGGCACCACTGCCCACCACGGCCCCCTTGTCGCAGATCTTGGTGGTGGGGGGTGGCATGAAGGAGGAGGTGCTAGCGCTTGTTGTCTCTGTGGGGAGGGAGAATGGATGGTGAGGGGAGCCGGGGTGCCCCAGGACACGTCCTGTAGGGTCAGCCCCACTCCCCTGACAGTGGGCACAAGGCACGGTTCACAGACTGCCTCTCTCACTGCCATGCTATGCAAGTGCTGAGCTGGGGGGCTGTGATGACGACCCAGGGGATGGTGTGATCCATGAGACTTTCCCTGCTCTAACACCTACTGCTTGGAGATGCTTGCACCATCAGGCAGAGCAGGGAATCCCTCCTGGCCCCACCCTGCCCAGTTGGGCTGCTCTGTGCATCATCTCTGTGGGAATTTTGGCTAAGAGGTCATGGTGTTATGGCTGTAAGCGCTCAGCAGAGAGCATATCCCCCTCAGGGAATGCTCTAGACATGGCTGTGGCTGTTGAGCTGGCTTTCAGAGCTCATCCTTCTCCCTGTGGGACCAGATGGGGTGGCTGTCCCCATGGAGGACTGCAGGATTGCAGGGAGGGTTTGGATGGGCAGTCACGCTGGGGCAGCTTCGGTCACATCCAGGGGGTCCTGGAGTGCCTCTAGCTAGACAGTCTGGGGGGATGGTGGGGGCCACAGGGGGTCTATCTTGGCATCTTTCAGATCCCATGGCAAGGCTCAGCCCCAGAGCTAGGGTGTCCCACATCTGCCCTGCATGGCTGCAGCCACTGCGTGCACAGGCGTATGTGTGTGAAGGACATGCGTTTGCGTGCACAGGGAGTAGGCAGGTGACATTTGAAGTGGTATTTACATATTTGGGGAAGCAAACCCCAAACCCTGACATCATCACAGTGTGCCTGCACTCCTTCCAGGGGTTTACCCCCCTGGAGATGAGGGGCTGCTCTACTGGTGCTTGCTCTACTGCAAGGGTGGGTTGTCTCTGCGTGTGAGGTACCTTCACCCACCAGAAGTGGGGCTTGAACCCACTGCATCCCTATGCAGGGAGCATCACCAGGGCCTGCAGAGGTACATGCACAGCTCTGCCAGTGCATGGCTTGCACACATGTGCTGGGGTCTGCACACACAGCCGGGACAGAGCTTGGAGGGTGGGGGCACTGAGCAACCTCCCTCCCCATGTGTGTATCTGGCCAGCCTGGTTGCTGCCTGCCTGCCTGCACACCAGTGCTTCCCTGGCCCCATTGCCGGTGCCAGGCAAGGCAACTGGTGCAGGGTCCACTCCAGCCCTTCTGGGAAATGGAGGGCTGATAACACCCACTTGGACACAGTCCCAGCTCTTTCCTAGAAACAGAGGCTTGTTAACTTTGTGGCTTTTATTTCAAATTGGCATCGCTCCGAGTGATTGCGCAGGGTCAGAGGTGTGGAGAGTGTAGGACTGGAGAGGGAGGGCTGGAGGGAATAACAACAACAACAATAATAATAATAATAATAATAACAACAATAATACCCCCCAGGTTCGTTGTCACACCCCAAGCATCCTGGCGAGGAAGACACTGGAGCCAGGTGACCTCAGTCAGCACCCCTTGGGCCAGGGTTGTACCTGCTGCCAGGGCCATGGTGGGGGGTGGGGGCTAAAGTATAGGGTGAAAGGCTGCAGCCCCCCACAGGTGCTAGGGGTATCTCCTTGGCTGGGGCCTAAACTTGCAGGAGCTGGATGGGGAGACCCTCAGCCAGGACTCCTGGGTCTCCCCCACCACTGCAGGCACAGTTTGTACTGGGAGGGGGGCACTCACCTGTGACCTGGGCCTCCGTGGTGAGATGCTTGGGTTCCTCCGTCCAGGGGGTGGCATGGACGGCCACACTCCAGTCACTCCACGTGCCGATGTCATTGTCTTTGGCCGCCACTTGGATGATGTACTCCTTGCCAGCATAGGCATCTGTGATGGTGTGCGATGTCCCATCCGACAGCTCGACCTGCGGGCAGCAGTGGGGAGGTGGTGGTCAGAGGAAACCCTGGCACCAGGAGGTGTAAGACAATCAGCGTGTTTAGCTCAGCTAAAAGGTGACGAGATTTTGGTGGAAATCTAGGAAGTGCTTCACGGTTTTGGGCAGAACCATGAGTCCAGGACAGGAATGCAGGGGGAGAATGCTCCAGCTGCAGCTAAGCCAAAGGTCGGGTGAGAGCCTATCCCACTCCCAAACTCACAGTGCTGGAGTGGCGCGGCTTCCTCTAGAGGTCACCAGAAACTAGCAGACGTGTGGGCAGGCTCAGCTCAGACATGTTAGGATGGTGGGGAGCCAGACACCCAGGGCAGTGGCTAGGGTGGGCACACATGCTTTCTGGGCATCACTGCCAGTGATGGGAGGACGCTCCCCCCACGAGCACACCTCTGGCCACCCTTCTCCTGTGCCTGCTGGTGTCCCACCGGCTTTGCTTGCGTCCCTCTGACTGTGCCCTTGGACAAGGATTAAGCTGCGTCTGTCCATCTGTCCTAGAAAAATTCCCTCTGTCCTGTTGTCACTGCTACCTGGGCCATGGGAGGTCTTGCTGTCCTCCTGGGGATGCGGCTGCTGGTGCAGTGGTTTAAACCTAGACTGTGCCCACACTTTCCTGGGATCTCTGATCCACTTGGAGCTTGGCTCAAGAACAGGGAGATGCAGGTGCTCAGCGGAAATGCACCCCCATTGCAAGGCCATCAGTGAGCAAAAACCCCTGGCTGACAGAGGAGGAGGGGTCAGCAGCCAA
>NW_010123680.1:3518-6674 GCF_000699245.1 Pterocles gutturalis
TGGGGCCGGCTTGGCCTCAGGGTCCTGAGGGCACAGAGGGGACCCGGGCAGGAATATCCCATAGAGGCTGTGTGGGAGATTGCCCTCCACTCTATCTCTGAGGCTGAGCACCAACAAGCTGACAGCTTAATTCCCGCCCTGCACTGCCTGTGCATGGCATGGGGGTTACACGAGGCAGCCCTTGTCCTTCCCCATGTCCTGGCTGATACAAACCACCTTCTCTCCAGACACGTTGATAATAAAAATGCTGGGGGGATGAGGGATGGTGCGGGTCTGATGCAGCCCATCTGTGAGCTCCGGTGCCCAGCCAGGGGCTCATGCTCAAGTAGAAAGCAATACTTCATGGGTGGGGGGAACTTCATGGCACATCCCATGCGGGATCCTCCCAGTCTCCCCAGCCACCCAGGAGAAGGTCAGGCACAGGATCCCACTGCCCTGGGGAGCACCAACAGCTGAGCTTTATTAAGAACTCAGTTCAACAACAAGAGCAAGATGGAGCCGAAAAATTCTGCCTGGTCCTTGATCACATCCTGAAGCCCAAAGAGAGAAAAGCAGTGCTGTTGGGGTGCCTGGGGGTGCCTGGGCCAATGCACTTGTGGGACGAGGCTGCCCTGGCACTGTGGCTTTATACACGGAGGGACAGTGTGTGCACCAGGGACAAATGTGACCGCCCGGCCAGCGGCTGGCATGGTTAATCTCATCATCTTGCTGCTTGCAGGGGTACCCAAAAAGCAGGAACCCACCCTGAGAAAGACTCATCCCTTTTCCAGTCCCCCCAGTACAACACATGCATCACCCCAGCACAGAGATTTAGTCCCTTTGGCATGTAACTGCAGCCACCCCTGGCTTTTACAGGCAGTTTGGGGGATCCCTACCAGGGGGTGGGCACTTCTGCTTTCTCGTTCCCGGTGAGAGCCTTTCCTTCCCTATTCCCTCTCCCAGGGCCGCATCCAGCCTGACACCCAGCATTGCAGGGCCCTCGGGCTCTGCACTCCCAGCTGCTCATGCTTCCTGGCCCCAGCCCACAGGAGCCCCACATCTGGAGCACATCTGGAGGCAGGCCCAACCGGTCCCCCCTCAGCCGTTGGAGAGCAAAGGGCCTCCTGCCTCCCACGAGGCGCGAAGCTGCTACCAAACCTTTGCAGGGGAGCAGCACAGAGAGGAGCATGTGTCCGCCTCACCACTGCAGATTTTTGGGCTGGATGGGGAGGAGACTGAGTCCTGCCTCTCCGGGAACCACAGACTTGGGGCTGACACGCACGGCACTGGGGGGATGCAAACAGGGGATGCCAGTGGTTTCACTGCAGGTCCTCAGCCAAGCTGAGTTGTGCCTAAGCCCTAAACTACTATTAGCCAAAGCACTGGGATTACTGGCACTCGAGTCCATCCCACAGGACACCTTCCCACCATGCCAAAGGTCTCACCATCAGGTCTGACCAATTGGCACAGGGGCAGCTACTTGGGGTGCCTGCCAAGGGGGTCTGAGGCCAGAGCCTGGCTAGAGAGGAGCATGGCGTGTGGGGCAAGCAAGACCAATGACCCTGGTGGGGCTCCGTGCAGGGTCTCCACGAGTTTCCAGCACACCAAAGAGGCTGAGAGCCAGCCCTGGGGTCAGAGGTGCTGTGTCTTCTTCAGGTAACGGGGTCAGGATTAGAGCAACCCTGTTTGGCAGCTTGCAGGTCCCCAGCACAGGAGGGTGGTGGGGGGCTGCCCCCATCCCGGGGCTGGGCATAGCCCATCCTGCAGGAAAAGGGTTTTGGAACATTTCATTTATGGGATAGGTGAAAATTTAAATAGTGTGAGGTCTGGGCAGAAGGGAGGATGGGGAAGGAAGATGAGGAACATGCCAGTCCCTCTTTCAGGGCATGGCTGTGCATCCTCAAACCTGTGGTGGGTCTTCGCTGAGATCCATCCCACCAACTCTACCAAGCTCCAGCCCTCCTCAGCCCAGAAGCCCAAAACCTGAGCTGGATCAGGGTCCTCAGAGGTGATGGGCTCTTGGCATCCACCATGGCACCCAGCAGAGCTGAGGAGACAATTTCTGTACCCTCTTCTTATAGGGACACACCTTCATGGCCCAGGCACCCAGGGATGGGTAGGCAGGATAGGAGACCCACCAGGCAGTGAACCACCTGGCCCATGCAAAGAACTGCGCTGTGCCGGGTGCTTCCCTGCAGCCTCATGGCATGGTGAGGCTGCCCCTGCCACACAGCCTGGGAGTGGCTTGGAAGCAAGGAGTGAGCACAGGGCTCAGAAAGATGCTGGGATTATCCAGCTGGTGTGTGGGTCTCTCTATGTTTTTCAGCAACCTCCAAGCCACCCCTGGCAGTTTCCTGAGCCCCACAGCAAGCAGGCTGCAGGCAGTCCATCCCTGCTGAGGCCCCTCTGAACCGGCCAGGCTACTGCTCCATCCAGAGAATTTTCTCCAGCCCCAAAAGCGCTCCCAGCTGAGCACTTCCCCTTGGGAGCAATTCCTGCCTCTCCCCAGCCGCAGCCAGCCTGCAGCTGAGTGTTTGCAGATGGGGCGTCACAGGCACAATGGGGTCAAGGCTGTGTCTTGCCTGGGGGATGATGTTCCCCCGGACCTGGGTTGGAGGACCTGGAGGACCTTCCTTGTAGGACCTGGGAGGATGTTGCTGTAAGCTCCTCTTTAGATAGCAGAGAAGAAGGCATAGATGACAGCATCCATCTCTCTCCACACATATGATGTCTGCATGCAGAACTTCTGAGCTGCCAGCCAGGGGACACATCCAACATTTACCATGGTGGGTGAGAAAGTCCTTGGGTGGGTGCCTGTGTCTCAGCACAGAAGTGCAGCAGCAGATGGGAAAGCACACAGGGATCAGGTCCAACTGGGCACAGACAGGGCGAGCTTGGGGGGGAGGGGGGGGCGACACTGGGGAGGTTGTCGAGGGACGGATGGACACACAACATCAAAGGGAGAGGGAGAAATTCCTTAATCCGCGTCCCCGCCACACAGAGACAAAAGTTGGAGGAAGGCTGTGCATGGTAATTTTTTTGGCCGGGGGTTCTGCATGTCACTGCCTGCCTTTGTGCACCTGCCAAAAGTCACTCTGTCTGGCTGTGAAACACTGCCCAGATTAATGAGGAATCAGTAGCCAGTGCAATGCAGGGCTATTAGCATTGGGAAAAAAA